>NC_064627.1:1102179679-1102484679 GCF_023864275.1 Schistocerca cancellata | reverse complement strand
TTGGCAGCGTGCACAAGAGGGTCATCATCTTCAAACCTTGTTCCACGAAGAGAGTCTTTCAGTTTCCCATGGAGCCAGTTCAGGACTGTAAGGGTGTTTCAGTGTTGTCCATCCGAGTTTTGTGATCGCTTCCATGGTTTTTTTGACTGACATGTGGCCGTCCATTGTCGTGCAACAGCAAAACATCCTGCTTTTGCCGATGTGGTCGAACACGACTCAGTCGAGCTTGAAGTTTCTTCAGTGTCCTCACATATGCATCAGAATTTATGGTGGTTCCACTTGGCGTGATGTACACAAGCAAGTGTCCTTCGGAATCGAAAAACACCGTAGCTATACGTTTTCCAGCAAAAGATGTGGTTTTGAATTCTTTTTCTTGGGTGAATTTGCATGATGCCAGTCCATTGATTGCCTCTTCATCTCTGGTGAGAAATGATGGACCCATGTTTCATCACAATTCTTCCAAGAAATTCATCTCCACCATTCTCGTACTGTTCCAAAAGTTCGCTGTATACCGTTTTTCTTGTTTCTTTGTGAGCCATTTTCAACATCCAGGGAACCCATCTGGCACAAACCTTTTTTAACGCCAACACTTTCAGTGTTCTGCAAGCACTTCCATCCCCTATCCCAACGTAGCGTGACAATTCGTTCACTGCAATGCGTCTGTCAGCAGCCGCCAATTGGTTAACTCTCTGCACATTGTCTGGAGTGTGTGCAGTACAAGGCCTGCCGCTGCGAGGTCAATCCTCAATATTGCCGTGCCTGCTTTCATCACGTAACCTGCTTGCCTACCGACTAACTGTACTGCGATCGACAGCAGCATCTCTTGTGGATGTTTCCCACTGTCTCGTTTTCACAGCACAGAAATTCTATGACAGCACGTTGCTTCTGACGAACGTCAAGTGTAGCAGCCATCTTGAACACATGCTATCACGGCGCCACTCACGCGAAAAGGTTGACCTAAGTTTGAAAAAAGCGGGAAGGATGTATCTACACGCTGTAAAACTTGCACACATGCAGAATGAAAACTGTATTCTTACAAAAAGAGTATGCATTTCTTCTGGAGTGGCCCCCGTACAACGTTATGCGACAATGAGGTTACCAAGTTTCAGGCATGATGGAGAGTGGTAAATGTATCAATTTGAGGTAAGGGACCCTGGCCCGGAAACGATCGAGTCGAAAGGTATAAGCGAAAATCGTTCTGTACCTCTGACAGTGAAAATTAGGTTGGTGCGCAAGTTCTTACTGTTTCTTCGTAAGTTTAATAAACACAACAGATACATTCGTTGAGGTATATACCGTCTATGCAAACTAACTGAAGGCAATTTGTTTATTGTGGTAAATGTAATATGCTGCTACATTATATTTTGTCGTTTTTTTTCTTTTCTTATGGGACTTAACTGCTAAGGTCATCAGTCCCTTTTTGTTTTTTAGGTTAGAATCAACTTTTGCAGCAGAAATGTCGTAATGTGAACATATCGTTCAGTGTAACTTAACGATTTCCAGCGCTGTTAACTCATGTGTGTGGTCCTGGAGATGTATTCGTTAGTTCCCATAAACTACTGGCTAGTTATCAGAATGAATAGTCACAACAAAAAGCTTCTGGCATTGCAAGGAAACGTCCACATACAAAGAGCCATTGCAATTGAAAATAAGGTACTCAACGGCCATATCCATTTAAACAATAACTCTCTGATCATTCTAGCCACCAAAACAATAACAAACCGAAATGTAACCAGGATAATTAATTAATGAATCTTTCTCCCCAATCCGTCTCCCCCTCCCCCCCCCCCCACACACACAAACACACAGATAGCCACATATTTATTTATATATAAAAAAAAGAATGCCGCCCGGTGTGGCCGTGCCGTTCTAAGCGCTTCAGTCTGGAACCGCGTGACCGCTAAGGTCGCAGGTTCGAATCCTGCCTCGGGCATGGATGTGTGTTATGTCCTTAGGTTAGTTAGGTTTAAGTAGTTCTAAGTTCTAGGGGACTGTTGACCGCAGCTGTTAAGTCCCATAGTGCTCAGGGCCTTTTTGAACCATTTAAAAAAGAAAACCACACATTTACACACACACGCACGCACACACACACACACACACACACATACACACACAAATATTCATACAAAAAAGGACACTTTCTTCACACAAAAATGAAGAATATCAAACCACAATACAACACAAACAAAAGACAGACAAACACACAACAACAGTTGGCAACGCTGCGCACCGAAAACACGCTTATGTTGATCACAAAATGGAAAGTGCAAGTGATATACGCGATGTGACAAATGTGGGTGAAAGTACGGCAGAAATCGGCCAGGTGGAGTATGGAAACTAACGAATACATCTCCAGGAAAAAAAAAAAAAATGGTTCAAATGGCTCTGAGCACTATGGGACTTAACTTCTGAGGTCATCAGTCCCCTAGAACTTACAACTACTTAAACCTAACTAACCTAAGCACATCACACACATCCATGCCCGAGGCAGGATTCGAACCTGCGATCGTAGCGGTCGCGCGGTTCCAGACTATAGTGCCTAGAACCGCTCGGCCACTCCGGCCGGCTACATCTCCAGGACCTCACACATGAGTTAACAGCGCTGGAAATAGTAACACCGAACGATAAGTTCACATTACGACATTTGTGGTACAGAAATTGACTCCAACCTAAAAAAACAAGAGAAGAAAACTACAAAATGTAGTATAGCAGCATATCATGTGTACCACATAATGGGTTTACTGTCATTACAGGCCAGTGATGATGCTTCCCAAATAGAAGAAGATAAACGCTTATGGTAATAAACAAACTGCTTTCAATTAGTTGCATAGACGGTACATACCTCCACGAATTTAAAGCAACTACTGGAAAGACGGAAAACAGAAAAAAAATGACGACAACAGATACATATAACAGAAATTTAGCCATCAGTAACATAGTGTCCTGCACAATTTACAACGCTGGCGCAACAGTTTCGATCTCTCGACCGTAGGAAGCACGTGGTTTGGAGGCGAAGAACTCGTCGAGCCATGTTCCGAGCCCACTTTCATCCGGAAAAGAATTTCCTTGTAGATATTTCGATACATAGCGGAAGAGAGTGAAAATCTGAGGGACAAGATCAGGTGAAAATGATGGATGCAGAATGAATTTCCAACCCAACTTCTGTATAGTGTTGTTTTTTTTTTTTTTGTCAGTTTAGCAGAATGTGAGTGGGAGACATCGTGGAGTGGCATCACGCAACGCAGTCTGCCTCGTCGTTGTTCTTGGGCTGCGTCTGCAGGGCGCCTCACTTGTTGGAAATAAATGTCAGCAGGGTTACGCCTTGAGGAAGCAATTTGTAGTATACCACTCCGTCGGTGTTCCACCATATGGATAACATTATCTTTTACGGTTGAGGACCAGGTCTTTGTACAGGAAGTCGCTGCTTTGTATGGGGTCAAGCATTCCTTATTTTTTCCTGTGTCTGCATAAAGACACCATTTCTAATTACCAGTAACAATATAGGATAGGAATGGTCGGTGCTGATTCACACATGACCACTCGCTGACTCTTGTGATTTTGGCTTAGAGCATTCAGTACCCATAGACTTGATTTTTGAACCTTCCCCATCGCTTGCAAATGTCGCAAGATGGTGGAATTACCACAGTTCGTCACATTTTCCATTGGCTCGTTGAAGATTAATGCGTTTGAACGACCTTCATCAAGCCCCAAAGGTCTTCCTGGGCGTAGGAAGTCACTAGTGTGAAAACGATCCTTCTTAAAATGAGAAAACGATTTTCTTTCCGTGCTCTGTCCGTATAGGAAGCATATATTTCTGGCTGGCTCAGCTACTGTCACCCGTCTATTCAACTTAAACAGAAGAAAATTCCAGAAATGCTCCAATTTCTAAACTTGGCAGTCCATTTTGTAGCGTTCGCAGCTTCATTCTTTATTTTCAGACGACTCGACGAGAATATGTAAACTCAAATAGCAACAGTGAACTAGAAATACAAAAATGACAATCGATGAATAAGCCATAGCAACCGGAATACCAACATACAAAACAAAAATCTAGGAACTCACGCACCTACTCAATACGTGTATCGGGTCTGTTGTTGCGGAGACTGTAGGGCAACCAACTTTAAGAGGTGATGGGATGGACCGAAACGAGAAAAAAATCTCGAGTAAACGGGAGCTACGGGTACTTGTTCAGTAGAAGAGATCTGTTTGACACCATTGAAGATGAAAATTACTGATAGCTCTTAAGATATGTATTCTAGATCCCATGTTTGCTAGACTTGGTTTTTCTTGTTTTGGTCCATACTACCACCTCTAAAAGAAGGTTACCTCTGCAGTCTTGCTAATAACAGTACCAGTACATACATTCCACTGTCAGAGATATCAAGAACGATTTCGGCAATTACTTACCGGAGCAGGGTCCTTTACATCAAACTGATTGCCGGCATCTCGTGGTCGTGCGGTAGCGTTCTCGCTTCCTACGCCCGGGTTTCCGGGTTCGATTCCCGGCGGGGTCAGGGATTTTCTCTGCCTCGTGATGGCTGGGTGTTGTGTGCTGTCCTTAGGTTAGTTAGGTTTAAGTAGTTCTAAGTTCTAGGGGACTGATGACCATAAATGTTAAGTCCCATAGTGCTCAGAGCCATTTTGAACCATCAAACTGATATATTTACTCCTCGCCATCTCTCCTGAAAGCTTGTAACATCATCACGGAATGAAGCAGTTTTATTGATTGGCGACTCCATGTTGTCCTGTGCACTACGACCAGATAACAGGTATACTTGAAAAAAGAGACAGCATTGGTCGTATATTTTTTACTATCGCAAAATCGATTTTCTGTCACTGAGTGACCATCTTCAGTGCTATATTGTATAACTTAAATTAGGATGCACTGTTGTCACTAAGCTTACGGCAATCACATAGACTCAGTATGAAGCAGTTTATTGGCTACAAGCCGATGAAACAGGTGAGTGCCTCATTTGACAGAATTTTGCAATTTTGCATTTTTTTACATCAATTGAATCCCTTTTCATAGTACGAAGAGGGGTTTCTGGGACGTGGAAGAAGTCAGAGACGTATGTTGATGGCGATTTCAATTGGAACAAAATGAAGGCAGCGCGCAGCAAATGTCAAACTGGCATGAAGCGCACTACGTGCCTGAATGTGCAACCTATTGTCGTTTCATGACTGTCACTCACGTAGGGACGATCAGAACTGTGAGATGACAACGCCAGCCAGGATGACTCAAGTAACAGCAGCCGATCTTCGCCCCCTGCGCTCTGTCTATAAATGCTTTCCCAATGACTCCTTTGTGGCACACTCGGAGAGGGAACGTTACAAAATATGTGGTTTTGCTAGATGATAGTGTTCGGCCTCACGCATTTAGGAAAAATCTGGTGCATCCAAAATATATTACCCGAACTGCTGGAGCGCCTATGGTACAGACCTGATTTAGCTGCAAGTGATTTTCATATTTCTGGTCCTATGAAGAAGCACCTGCTTGAATCCAAGTTTTCGTTGGATGAAGATGTCGTGCGGTGCTCTGCAGTGGCGCAAACTATTATGTTCAAGCCGGAAATAGTGTGACTACAGTCCAACGAGCCTTTGAGACTACCATAGATAATTCTGTCTAAAGTATTAAATATTAAGTATAAGATATTTGTGATACTATGCGTGTTGCGAAGGAGAACGAGGGATATTAGACAAACAGGTATGATGCCACGGTATAGAATTATTGTTCTTGAAATTTGCGGCTCGTGTCTGCTGTAAATGCAAGTGTTGATAATTTTCTCCCAGATGGTGTTTTCCGCTGCAAGGGACCCCCTTGTGTCCGATCTGAACGACCCTTCGCGCTTGGGTATACCAACGACGTTTAAGTAGCAAGCCTTGTTGTAGGAGGAAGGCAGTGCAGCTAACCTAATTCTGTAGCCTGTCCCGAACTAAAGTAGAACGTTCGCGGAATCGCGCGCTTTCTCCGAAACAGGGCGTGTTAAATAGGCCACATAATGGACTCTGCCTCATTCGGACCCGAGTTTTTCTGCAGTGTAGACGTCTTCACTCGGGTAGTACAGCCAGTCCGAACCAAGTGGTCCTACCGGTTAGGTGCCATGTGGAGACAGGTAGCTGAGTACTATAGGCACCAGGAAGTAATACTACCGGTTAGTCAGAGATTCAACCTGCCCACTAGTTGCGTTAAGCTGACAATTTGAAAATATGATGATCACTCGCTGATGGCATCGCCGTTTGATCACCGACACCTCGCTGCCGCTGACGTAACCTACTTCGTTCTATTGCCGTGTGCCGACATTAGAAAGTACCTCGCCCTCTCGCCCTCAGTTACTTTTCTCCGTGACGGAATATTTGCTCTTGGTCGTGCAATCTCTATCTTGCATAAAGGCACCACTGCCACCGATTTCACTACCTTCCTATACTATTGGCCATTAAAATTGTTACACCAAGAAGAAATGCAGATGATAAACCGGTATTCATTGGACAAATATATTATACTAGAACTGGCATGTGATAACATTTTCACGCGATTTGGTGCATAGATCCTGAGAAAACACGACCCAGAACAACCACCTCTGGCCGTAATAACGACCTTGATACGCCTGGGCATTGAGTCAAACAGAGCTTGGATGGCATGTACAGGACAGCTGCCCATGCAGCTTCAACACGATACCACAGTTCATCAAGGGTAGTGACTGGCGTATTGTGACGAGCCAGTTGCTCGGCCACCATTGACCAGAGGTTTTCAGTTGGTGAGAGATCTGGAGAATGTGCTGGCCAGGGCAGCAGTCAAACATTTTCTGTATCCAGAAAGGCCCGTAGAAGACCTGCAACATGCAGTCGTGTATTATCCTGCTGAAATGTAGGGTTTGGCAGGGATCGAATGAAGGGTAGAGCCACGGGTCTAACACATCTGAAATGTAACGTCCACTGTTCAAAGTGCCGTCAATGCGAACAAGAGGTGACCGAGATGTGTAACCAATGGCACCCCATACCATCACGCCGGGCGATACGCCAGTATGGCGACGACGAATACACGCTTCCAATGTGCGTTCACCGCGATGTCGCCAAACACGGATGTGACCATCGTGATGCTGTAAACTGAACCTGGATTCATCCGAAAAAATGACGTTTTGCTATTCGTGCCCCCAGGATCGTCGTTGAGTACACCATCGCCCGCATCTCGTGGTCGTGCGGTAGAGTTCTCGCTTCCCACGCCCGGGTTCCCGGGTTCGATTCCCGGTGGGGTCAGGGATTTTCTCTGCCTCGTGATGGCTGGATGTTGTGTGCTGTCCTTGGGTTAGTTAGGTATAAGTAGTTCTAAGTTCTAGGGGACTTATGACCACAGCAGTAGAGTCCCATAGTGCTCAGAGCCATTTGAACCATTTCTTGAGTACACCATCGCAGGCGCTCCTGTCTGTGACGCAGCGTCAAGAGTAACCGCAGCCTTGGTCTCCGAGCTGATAGTCCATGCTGCTGCAAACGTTGTCGAACTGTTCGTGCAGATGGTTGTTGTCTTGTATATGTCCCCATCTGTGGACTCAAGGATCGACACGCGGCTGCACGATCCGTTACAGGCATGCGGATAAGATGCCTGTCATCTCAACTGCTAGTGATACGAGGCCGTTGGGACCCAGCACGGCGTTCCGTATTACCCTCCTGAGCCCACCGATTCCCTATTCTGCTAACAGTCATTGGATCTCGACCAACGCGAGCAGCAATGTCGCGATACGATAAACCGCAATCGCGATAGGCTACAATCCGACCTTTATCAAAGTCGGAAACGGGATGGTACGCATTTCTCCTCCTTACACGAGGCATCACAACAACGTTTCACCAGGCAACGCCGGTCAACTACTGTTTGTGTATGAGAAATAGGCTGGAAACTGTCCTCATGTCAGCACGTTGTAGGTGTCGCCACCGGCGCCAACCTTGTGTGAATGCTCTGAAAAGCTAATCATTTGCATATCACAGCATGTTCTTCCTGTCGGTTAAATTTCGCGTCTGTAGCGCGTCATCTTCGTGGTGTAGCAATTTCAATGGCCAGTAGTGTAGTTTGTATGAATTTCATTATTGCTGTAAATGCGGTCCTTCCTTTTCTGAAAATTATTCCTGTCGACTATTATTTCAGTAGAGTTGTACCACCTCCCTCTGCCCTTAACCTGTCATCATTTCAGCTCTGTTTCCTTCTGATAACGCAGACACAGCTGAAATACGCCTATAGTAGGAAAAGAGTCTAATGCTTTAGGCACGGTCACGGCAAGAATGAGGGTAGTGTGTGATGATTTTCAAGCCACAAAGTTGGAAGCGCGGTTCCACATTTCCACATACACTGAGATGACAAAAGTCATGGGACAGCTCCTAATATCGTATCGGAACTCCTTTTTCCCGGCGCAGTGCAGCAGCTCTACGTGGCGTGCACTCAACAATTCGTTGGAAGTCTGCTGCATAAATGTTGAGCCACGCTGCCTCTGTAGGCGTCCATAATAGCGGAAGTGTTGCCGATGCAGGATTTTCTGACGTCTCGATCGTGGTCCGTAGAGGTTGGATGGGATTCATGTCGATCGATTTGGGTGGCCAAATAATTCTCTCTAACCGTCCTCAGTGCTCTTCAAGCTAATGGCAAACAATTGTAGTTCGGTAACACGGCGTATTTTCACCCAAAAAATTTCGTCGTTGTTTGGAAAATAAAGAACATGAATGGTTGCAAATGGTCGCCAAGTAGCAGAACATAGCCATTTAGAGTGTAAGTAGGCTGTTTATGTTTTCTTATCGGCAACGTTACGTAGCGCTCGGTATGAAAATCACTGGCTGTGCTGTGTGTAGTCTGTGGCCAGTTTGCATTGTTGTCAGCCATTGTAGTGTTTGGCAGCGGCAGCTGGATGTGAACAGCGCATAGCGTTGCGCAGTTGGAGGTGAGCCGCCAGCAGTGGTGGATGTGGGAAATGAGATGCCGGATTTTTGAGTACAGAATGGATATCATGAGCTGCTATATATATTATGATTATTAAGGTAAATACATTGTTTGTTCTCTATCAAAATCTTTCATTTGCTAACTATCCCTATCAGTAGTTAGTGCCTTCTGTAGTTTGAATCTTTTATTTAGCTGGCAGTAGTGGCGCTCGCTGTATTGCAGTAGTTCGAGTAACGAAGATTTTTGGTGAGGTAAGTGATTTGTGAAACGTATAGGTTAATGTTAGTCAGGGCCACTCTTTTGTAGGGTTTTTGAAAGTCAGATTGCGTTGCGCTAAAAATATTGTGTGTCAGTTTAAGCACAGTCTTCTATAATTTTTCTAAGGGGACGTTTCAAGAGTCCATGTAAAACCAGCCCACACCATAATGAAGCCACCACCAGCTTGCACATAGCCTTGTTAACAACTTGAGTCCATGGCTTCACGGGATCAGAGGCATACTCGAAACCTATCGTCAGCTCTTACCAGCTAACTAAGGGACTCATCTTACCAGGCCAAGATTTTTCAGTCGTCTAGGGTGCAACCGATATGGTCACGAGCCGACGACGCGCTCTGCAGGCAATGTCGTGCTGTTAGTAAAGGCCGCGTCGTCGGTCTTCTGCTGCCATAGTCCATTAACGCCAAATTTCACGCACTGTCCTACTGGATACGTTAACAGTGCGTCCACCGTTGATTTCTGCGGTTATTTCAGGCAGTGTTGCTTGTCTGTTACAACTAACGCCGCTGGTCTTGGTCCGTAAGTGAAGGCCGTCGACCATTGCGTTTTCTGTGCTGAGAGGCAACGCCTGAAATGTGGTATTACCAGCCCACTCTGTAATATTTCTGGCTTAGTCAGCCATCATATTAGGCTCCAGGAAGCTGTTCCCAGAGCAGTGCAGATGCAAGAAGTATATAGATGACGAAATGTGGTGTGAGGTACCTGTGACAGATGTTAGATTCGGTACCATTCCCGTGAGAAAGACCGCCTGCATAATGCTACTGTTCTGTGATTGGCTGCTGTGTTCGGAACAATGGCGCCAAAACATTAAAGTATAGTTATTATTATTAGTTAAACTACTCATTGGAATGACTTCAATTTTTGATATAAATATCTCTCAACAGCTGACTATCAATCAGTCATTTTAGAATTATTAAAAACAATTTAAATCAAAACCAAAAGACTGACGAAATTGCATACGAACGACTTCGGAAGCGTTCGGGTCACGCCTTTTCTGGTATGGCGCGCAAAGTGTTTCGGGCTGTTCGTCACTCTGGATTAGGCAGTCGAGAAGAGGAGACATGTTATCTGTCGTAGGATGTGTTTCCAATTTTTATTTAAATTCCTGTTCGTCGCTCTGGATTAGGCAGTCGAGATAAACAGTCATGTTGTCTGTGGCAGAATGTGTTTGCCAGTATTCAGTATTGAATGAGTGGTGTCACCGCCAGACACCGCACTTGCTAGGTGGTAGCTTTAAATCGGCCGCGGTCCATTAGTACATGTCGGACCCGCGTGTCGCCACTGTCAGTAATTGTAGACCGAGCGCCACCACACGGCAGGTCTAGAGAGACGTACTAGCACTCGCCCCCAGTTGTACGACGACGTTGCTAACGACTACACTGACGAAGCCTTTCTCTCATTTGCCGAGAGATAGTTAGAATAGCCTTCAGCTAAGTACATGGCTACGACCTAGCAAGGCGCCATTAACCATATCTAGAGAGAGTCTCACTCGTATCATCAAGAATGCTGTATACGAATGATGGATTAAAGTTAAGTATTACAGCAGCTACGTACTTTTCTTTATAGCATTCATTACGTATCCTGTTTCAGACCTCACGCCAGCCGGCGTGTGTAACGCGTGCATTTCGGCTACTTCCGAGTGGCGTGGCTGTCTTGATACGCCACAACAGAATGATTCACTCCGGTAGTCATGAGGCACAGATACGTGCCACAAATAGTGTAAAGATACATTGTCGTAAACACTGTGTTTGATCATGTACTTTGCTGTATCAGAAGGTGTTGTATTAAGATCATGTAGTCTCCTCGTATGGCTATATTAAAATACGCGAGTGGCATCCCATGGAAGTGATACATTATTTCCGAACAGAACCTCGCTAAGAGTCAGTTTCAGCCTCAAGATACAGAACCTACGACCTGCGTGCTGGTTTCTGCGCTGTGGACATCAACTAGAGACAGCAGGTTTGTGAACTATAACAGAACCTTTGTATTGCACACAGTGCAATTGAAACAACTAGGCGCCTCACGTGTACTGCATACACAGAACAAATGTGCACAGTGACACGTCATCTGCAGTAATGCAGCGGAGGTAAAGGAGAATGATCGCTATTAACACCAACAATCAATCCATTCTTCCTTTCTTGCCGTAAATCTCTACACTTCGGATGTCGGAATACTGAATTCCCTAACGACTTCAGAAACGGGATGTCCCATGCGTCGAGCGCCAGCTACCATTCCGCGTTCAGAATCTGTTAATTCCCATCGTGCAGCCATAATCAAGTAGGGGATCTTTTGACGTGAGTCACCCGAGTAGAAATGACAGCTCCGCCAAAGCACTGCCTTTTTATAACTTGTGTAGGTGATACGCTTAAGTGCACATAGCTATCCCATGACTTCTGTCACCTCAGAGTGGAGTACGTCAGCAGAGTTCTTTAAAACTTCTTCCAGGACGGAGCTAGGAGGCTTGTCAAGAAATGCATCTCGTGGACGGTGGCTGAGGGAGAAATTATGTTAATTACAATCTCTTTACTCCAATAAATAGTTTCTTTTTTTGAAAGAAGAACTAAGAGAACTGCTCAGACTGAAGTGATATCAGGTGTTCCCCAGGGAAGCGTCCTGGGACCTCTGCTGTTCCTGATCTATATAAATGACCTGGGTGACAATCTGAGCAGTTCTCTTAGGTTGTTCGCAGATGATGTGTAATTTTCCGACTAGTAAGGTCATCCGAAGACCAGTATCAGTTGCAAAGCGATTTAGAAAAGATGGCTGTATGGTGTGGCAGGTGGCAGTTGACGCTAAATAACGAAAAGTGTGAGGTGTTCCACATGAGTTCCAAAAGAAATCTGTTGGAATTCGATTACTCGATGAATAGTACAATTCTCAAGGCTGTCAATTCAACTAAGTACCTGGGTGTTAAAATTACGAACAACTTCAGTTGGAAAGACCACATAGATAACATTGTGGGGAAGGCGAGCCAAAGGTTGCGTTTCGTTGGCAGGACACTTAGAAGATGCAACAAGTCCACTAAAGAGACAGCTTACACTTCACTCGTCCGTCCTCTGTTAGAATATTGCTGCGCGGTGTGGGATCCTTACCAGGGAGCCGGCCAGTGTGGCCGAGCGGTTCTAGGCGCTACAGTCTGGAACCGCGCGACCGCAACGGTCGCAGGTTCGAATCGTGCCTCGGGCATGGATGTGTGTGATGTCCTTAGGTTAGTTAGGTTTAAGTAGTTCTAATTTCTAGGGGACTTATGACCTCAGCACTTGAGTCCCATAGTGCTCAGAGCCATTTGAACCATTTGAACCTTACCAGGTGGGATTGACGGAGGACATCGAAAGGGTGCAAAAAAGGCCGGCTCATTTTGTATTATCACGTAATAGGGCAGAGAGTGTGGCAGATATGATACGTGAGTTGGGATGGAAGTCATTAAAGCAAAGACGTTTTTCGTCGCGGCGAGATCTATTTACGAAATTTCAGTCACCAACTTTCTCTTCCGAATGCGAAAATATTTTGTTGAGCCCAACCTACATAGGTAAGACTGATCATCAAAATAAAATAAGAGAAATCAGAGCTCGAACAGAAAGGTTTAGGTGTTCGTTTTTCCCGCGCGCTCTTCGGGAGTAGAATGGTAGAGAGTAGAGTTCTGCATCGCTCAATGTTTGACCGGTCACGGTTCGCCAGTTGACGGGGGGACCGAGCCGCTCGTGTCCGGCCCCACACGACTCGGCTCGGTCACGTACTCGCCCCATGTCTGTTGTCCGGATTCTGGACACTCGGATAACCGAACATGACCGGTCACCGCTGACATTCACCTCGCGTCGCCCCGGCTCGCTGCACTGCACTGCACTGTACAAAGCCAACGCCTCTCTGCTCTCTCTCTCTCTCTCTCTCTCTCTCACACACACACACACACACACACACACACACACACACACACACACACGCAATGTATTTATCTCTGTCTCTCTCTCTTTTAATACAAAAGTAACGTTTCCAAGAACGGGTACGTGACACAGCTAACTTCATAAAGCACCTGGAAAGTAAAATGATATTTCAGTACAGTTGCAGACAGAAGACGAGTCTCATTTCCAAACAGAAGATATATTTTTCCTTTCATTAATAGGAAACATTAAATAAATGCTGTCTCTGTAATCTAGAAGACAAACATCTTCATAAGGAAAGCTTACAAAGAACATTAAACATTTACAGACCTAACTTGACATACTTCTCACTTGTTTGCAACAGAAACAAAATTATTGTTGATCAGAAGTAAATCACTAACGCGTTCCGGATTTAATTGGCTACGGCGATTTGTTAGCAACATGCCACCTTTACTAAAGCGTCTTTCACTAGGTGCGCTTGTTGCTGGGATACATATAATACAGCAGATCTGTTTCATGTCTGCTGCACTACTTTAAGATGTCATCATTATCTCCGGGGTGCATTAAAATGTTGAGATCTACTTCATCTGCTGCGGATGATCTGTTGTTCCTCCATTCCTTGAAACGAACTCTGTTTCTGGGTGGCGATGGCACAGTGCTTGAAGGATCTGTGATAATAAACGTTCCCCTAAGAATGAGGTGTTTTACGTTAATGAAATATTATACAAATTATAACATTCCCTTTTCTCTATAATACAATATCCACTAATTATGAAAAAACGATTATGTTAATGATTGCATGTTGTATCTGCGTAAGTAGCACACATTTGTCACATATTGCTAAGAATTTCCTGCTTTTCCTTTATTTCAAGCATATTAAGATCACGGAAAGACGCCCAAAGAAACGTAGCAATTTATGTCTAGAAGTGATGACAATATTCTCACAAACGAAAGTCAAGGCTCGATTTTTAATCCTTTGTTCCTTCTTTAAAAAAATACATATCTGTTAGTACACATCAATTACGCTAGTTAACTATAAATCAATTGCGTATCGTAATGAAACAGTGCTTTTAAGTGCAGTAATTACTCAACTGACAGCCATTGTCATTGACACTGCAAATTTGTTGCAATTTGTGGAACCAAAGAAGAACTATCTGGATTGTTCTTTTTCGCCTTCTAATTCATCTGTGGTCTCTTTAAATGGTCTCAGAAAATGCTCAATTCGTCCTGCAAGCTCATTACCATATCCTTGCAATCTGTAAGCGGAATCCTTTTCCGTCAGCAAAGCAGCAACTTCATTATACTGAGTGTGTAAGGATTCCAGCAAAGTGTACAAGCTGTTCCAGCGTGTGCAGACCTGTTGTTTCAATGATGATTTCAAAGACGAGCAGATGCCACTTTTCTTAATGCACCTTACAATGCATTTTGCAGTATTTATCGTTGATGCGATGTTCGGGGCATTATTTAACAAGAAGTTATCTTCATCGAAAGTATGGCTAAGTGTTGTGTTTATAGAATGAGCAGCACAAAGAATCCTTTCGTGATTTTCCAAAGCCTTTGTTACGTTGGCACCCTGCTCGGAGACAAAAACAAAACAGTGCAACATGTCCGGCGAAATGTCCCAATCAGCCATCCTCTCTTCAGTTTCTTTCATAATATTTACTCCCGTCTTTTTAACACCGGGAATTTTGTTGTAAATAAAACATTGTTCACAAGAGACCAATCTGTGTTAATGTAATATGTTGTAAGCGTCAAATAGTACACCTGATTATGCGAATCAGTCCACATATCAACTGTCGCAGCACATGTTTTATTAATAACTTCCGCAATAACAGAAGGCACTATGCTGTTTCGTATGGCATCAGCTTGTTCTTTGGTATGTCTGCTTATAGAGAGGGATGTGGCATGATATCTGCCACGTAAACTTCTCCATAATGCGCACCTTGATGTATTAATTCTTGGCCGAGTTCTCTGAAACCTTCACCGGAAACAGCATTAAAAGATCTCATATCTTTAGTACACATTGCAAAACACTTTGCTGTAATACTATTTTTTATTACTGCCGGTATCCCTGAAGGAGCTGTATTTTTGTGAGGTTTCTTGCAACTGTGTTTCTTTAAATGAGTGGTTCCCGACTGGAAAAACAATAATGTGGAGCAGTTTATGCACGATACGTACCCAATAGACGCACTGTTTTCGTCTACAACCAACAGAAATGTACTCCATACTTGGCTTTTTAGACCTTCCCGTTTCTTCAATGTGTAAACCAAGGCCGGCCAAACGCTGTACGGTGTGCAAACGTGCGGAAGTGCTGCACATGTGCGCACATGTGCGACAGCGACATCTGTTATTAGACATGTGTCCTAAATGAACGGCGGCGGCTCCACTTCCCTGTTTATGTGGTACAAGCAAGAGCGCAACATACCCAGTCTCGTTTACCCCTGGTAACCGTAACCTTAACAATGAAGTACTGAGAAATGGCAGGTACTGTGAAAAAGCAAAGGACGGGAGATCTATGTTCTCAGTCGTTTAAAAATGACTGGGAATTGCAATTCTTTTTTGTAGCCGTTGGTGAAAACTCACAGTGTTTGCTATGCCGCCGAATAATAGGCGGCCAGCGTAAGTTTTCAATTGAAGGACACTACAGTACATATCACAAAGACGAGTGTAGTGTACTCAAGAGTGAAGAACGGCAAGCAAAATTAAATGTCCTTAATAAAATGGCTGAGACACATCAACTCGATTATCATTTCTCGTGACCAGTGATAAACATGTTTGGATTTATTCCTTTCATAATTAAAAATTATTGTTTACTAACTGTGCATTAGTGCCTCATTCTGCTCCATGTTACATTATTATCAGGAAAGTTGGTCATTAAACCGATTGTTCCAATGTATACTTACATTTAGGGTTTTTTTTTAATGTGTGAAGGGCTACGCTCAGCTGAAGTCGATCAAACGTAACATTCATCTAATTGTCGGTTATTATGCAGATTTCAGACGGAGCTGATGAAAGATGGTATCGAAATAACAGGTGATCATCGAGAGGTCTGCGGTTATCATTCTGTTGAGAGGTCAGTGAGACAGAAATTATGTGGGTGTAACTGAGGGAACCGAGAATTAGTTATAGGAAACCTTGCATTAGTTTAATGTTATTTCAAATCGCTAAGTGCTCTCTTTCTTAAATACTAGATCAAAAACATTACTCGTATTTACGTGCCGTCAGTCAAGCTGCCTTAATAAAAACCCACGGTTGTTATCTGTATTACTTGTCTTACTGGGTTAAACTGTTAACATAAAAGTAGACGTCTCAATGAGTCGCCCGAGGCTAAATATCTTCCCATGGTTGGCTTGCAAGCTGTGGAAAGCGCACTAGAATGCGCCGGTACAGAGTATCCCAGCAAGTTGGTAAAGCGACATCTGTGCGTAGAAACATCCACTACAAGAACGCTGACGGCTGCGGCGTGCACGCTGCGACCCGGAAGTTGCACATATGCAGGAGCACCGCACGCGTGCAGAATTTCTGGCCGGCCCTGGTGGAAACATTGGTTTCAGTCTTAGGTCTTACTGCACTGGCTTCCTCGTGTTTCATGATTACAAAGAGAGACACACCACAAATGAGAAGCCCGTACTGGCTGCAGTCCCACACGGATGATGACACGTGTAAAGTGTTTGAAGTTACGTGCTACGTATTCGGTCACGGCTTCTATGCTCGGTCACTAGGTGTAGTGCGGGCAGGCTATCGAGTTAGGGTGTGCTCGCTCCATCACGTATTTTGTGCTCGCTTACTCGGTCATGCAGGACTGTAGGAGAGAGATATTACAGAGTATTTAATGAAAGAAACATAATATAACCTTCTGTTATACATAATTACAAAGAGTATTTAAAAAGGTTTTTTTTCACTCAAAAACAAGTTCAGAGATGTTCAATATGGCCCCCTCCAGACACTCGAGCAATATCAACCCTATACTCCAACTCGTTCCACACTCTCTGTAGCATATCAGGCGTAACAGTTTGGATAGCTGCTGTTATTTCTCGTTTCAAATCATCAATGGTGGCTGGGAGAGGTGGCCGAAACACCATATCCTTAACATACCCCCATAAGGAAAAATCGCAGGGGGTAAGATCAGGGCTTCTTGGAGGCCAGTGATGAAGTGCTCTGTCACGGGCTGCCTGGCGGCCGATCCATCGCCTCGGGTAGTTGACGTTCAGGTAGTTACGGACAGATAAGTGCCAATGTGGTGGCGCTCCATCCTGCTGAAATATGAATTGTTGTGCTTCTTGTTCGAGCTGAGGGAACAGCCAATTCTCTAACATCTCCAGATACTGTAGTCCAGTTACAGTAGCACCTTCGAAGAAAAAGGGACCAAAAACTTTATTGGCTGAAATGGCACAGAAAACGTTCACCTTAGGCGAGTCACTTTCATACTGAGTTGTTTCCCGCGGATTCTCAGTGCCCCATATACAGACATTGTGACGGTTGACTTTCCCGTTAGTGTGGAAAGTTGCTTCATCACTAAACACAATATTTGAAACGAAAGATTCATCTGTTACCATTTGAGCAAGGATAAAATCACAGAAATCGATTCTTTTAATCTTATCAGCTGCAGACAGTGCTTGAACCACTTTCAGACGATAAGGTTTCATAACTAACCTTTTTCGTAGGACTCTCCATACAGTTGATTGTGGCATTTGCAGCTCTCTGCTAGCTCTGCGAGTCGATTTTCCTGGGCTGCGAACAAATGCTTGCTGGATGCGTGCTACATTTTCATCACTCGTTCTCGGCCGTCCAGAACTTTTCCCTTTGCACAAACACCCATTCTCTGTAAACTGTTTATACCAACGTTTAATACACCACCTATCAGGAGGTTTAACACCATACTTCGTTCGAAATGCACGCTGAACAACTGTCGTCGATTCACTTCTGCCGTACTCAATAACACAAAAAGCTTTCTGTTGAGCGGTCGCCATCTTAGCATCAACTGACGCTGACGCCTAGTCAACAGCGCCTCAAGCGAACAAATGTACACCTAAATGAAACTTTATAGCTCCCTTAATTCGCCGACAGATAGTGCTTAGCTCTGCCTTTTGTCGTTGCAGAGTGTTAAATTCCTAAAGTTGTGGTATTCTTTTTGAGTCACCCTGTATGATTGAATGTGAATTGCAGAGTAATCATGTATATGTAGATGTAGAACGAAATCCCACTGGTCTCGTATTACAAGCAGGAGGCCTACACGATTAACCGAGAGGCTGTGTTTCACTCGATGCGACAGCGGTCTTCCAAGGCCTGTAACGACCAGCTTGTCGGGCGTGTGAGGGTTGGGACGCGGAATGAATGGAGCTGCAAATGGTTTCCGCAGCGCGTTTCGCGATTAGCAGCGAGACGCGACGGGGAGGGGAAGGAAGCTGGGGCTTTGCCGCCTCATCACCTCGCCAGCGGCGGCGGCAGCGAGGCGTGTCGCTCTCTGGGTGGCCGCTGGATGGAGACGTCTGCGCGGCCGGCTGGGTGGGTAATGAGCCGCCAGCCGGCTTCGTTAGCGGCGGCGCCTGCCGCGGACGCTGCGCTCCGAGCAGGACGTGGCCGGGCCGTCGCTCGCGCCGCGGCTTTTTGTGCCGCCGTCCGGACACGCGCTGCCACAGGCGCGCCTTTGTGCCGGCTATCTGCTGGCCACTGAGCGTCCCAGGCGCGGCTCCGCCCGGCACCACCAGCAGGTCGGCTCCTATTCGTCAACACTGCACACACTGGGCCAAACACTTATTTAGCAGTACCAGTCATCGCGGTTATTGTTATTACATCTACATCTACATGATTACTCTGCAATTCACATTTAAGTGCTTGCCAGAGGGTTCATCGAACCACAATCATACTGTCTCCCTACCATTCCACTCCCGAACAGCGCGCGGGAAAAACGAAAAACCTAAACCTTTCTGTTAGAGCTCTGATTTCTCTTATTTTATTTTGATGATCATTCCTACCTATGTAGGTTGGCCTCAACAAAATATTTTCGCATTCGGAAGAGAAAGTTGGTGACTGAAATTTCGTAACTAGATCTCGCCGCGACGAAAAACGTCTTTGCTGTAATGACTTCCATCCCAATTCGCGTATCATATCTGCCACACTCTCTGCCCTATTACGTGATAATACAAAACGAGCTGCCCTGTTTTGCACCCTTTCGATGTCCTCCGTCAATCCCACCTGGTAAGGATCCCACACCGCGCAACAATATTCTAACAGAGGACGAACGAGTGTAGTGTAAGCTGTCTCTTTAGTGGACTTGTTGCATCCTCCAAGTGTCCTGACAATGAAACGCAACCTTTGGCTCGCCTTCCCCATGATATTATCTATGTGGTCTTTCCAACTGAAGTTGTTCGTAATTTTTACACCCACGTACTCAGTTGAATTGACAGCCTTGAGAATTGTACTCATCTCATTTTTGTGACGTTTGTATTCCTTTTTTCCTGCTTCATTTACTGCATTTTTATATTTTCTCCTTTCATCAATTAAATTCAATACTTCTTCTGTCACCCAAGGATTTCTATTAGCCCTGGTCTTTTTACCTACTTGATCCTCTGCTTCCTTCACTACTTCATCCCTCAAAGCTACCCATTCTCATTTTACTGTATTTCTTTTCCCCCATTCTTGTCAACTGTTCCCTTATGCTCTCCCTGAAACTCTGTACAACCTCTGGTTTAGTCAGTTTATCCAGGTCCCATCTCCTTAAATTCCCATCTTTTTGCAGTTTTAATCTACAGTTCATAACCAATAGTTTGTGGTCAGAGTCCACATCTGACCCTGGAAACGTCTTACAATTTAAAACCTGGTTCCTAAATCTCTGTCTTAGCATTATATAATCTATCAGAAACCAGTCAGTATTTCCAGGCTTCTTCCGTGTATACAACCTTCTTTTATGATTCTTGAACCAAGTGTTAGCTATGATTACGTTGTGCTCTGCGCAAAATTCCACCAGGCAGCTTCCTCTTTCATTTCTTACCCCCAATCCATATTCACCTACTACGTTTCCTTCTCTCCCTTTTCCTACTACCGAATTCCAGTCACCCATGACCGAGCGTGGTGGCGCAGTGGTAGCACACTGGACTCCCGCGTCCGGCCATTCTGATTTAGGTTTTCTGTGATTTCCCTAAATCGCTCCAGGCAAATGCTGGGATGGTTCCTTTCAAAAGGCACGGCCGACATCCTTCCCAATCCTGCCCAAATCCGATGAGACCGATGACCTCGCTGTTTGGTCTCTTCCCCCAAAACCACCCAACCCAACCTCCAGTTACCCATGACTATAAAAGTTTCGTCTTCCTTCACTATCTGAATAATTTCTTCTATTTCATCATACATTTCTTCAATTTCTTCGTAATCTGCAGAGCTAGTTGGCATATAGACTTTTACTGCGGTCGTAGGCGTTGGCTTCGTGTCTATCTTGGCCACAACAATGCGTTCACTGTGCTGTTTGTAGTAGCTTAGCCGCATTCCTATTGTTTTACTCATTATTAAACCTACTCCCGCATTAACCATATTTGATTTTGTATTTATAACCCTGTATTCACCTGGGCATAAGTATTGTTCCTCCTGCCAAAAAATAGCTCTGAGAACTATGGGACTCAACATCTGAGGTCATCAGTCCCCTAGAACTTAGAACTACTTAAACCTAACTAACCTAATGACATCACACACATCCATGCCCGAGGCAGGATTCGAACCTGCGACCGTAGCGGTCGCGCGGTTCCAGACTTAAGCGCCTAGAACCGATCGGCTACGTCGTCCGGCTCCTCCTGCCACCGAACTTCACTAATTCCCACTATATCTAACTTTAACCTATCCATTTCCCTTTTTAAATGTTCTAACCTACCTGCCCGATTAAGGGATCTTACATTCCATGCTACGATCCGTGGAACGCCAGATTTCTTTCTCCTGATAACGACGTCCTCCTGAGTAGTCCCCGCCCAGAGACGTGAATGGGGGACTATTTTACCTCCGGAATATTTTACCCAAGATGACGCCATCATCATTTACCCAAACAGTAAGCTGCATGCCCTCGGAAAAAATTACGGCTGTAGTTTCCCTTAGCTTTCAGCCGTTCGCAGTATCAGCACAGCAAGGCCGTTTTGGTTAGTGTTGCATGGCCAGATCAGTCCACTATATCCAACTTTAACCTATCCATTTCCCTTTTTAAATGTTCTAACCTACCTGCCCGATTAAGGGATCTGACATTCCATGCTACGATCCGTAGAACGCCAGATTTCTTTCTCCTGATAACGACGTCCTCCTGAGTAGTCCCCGCCCGGAGACGTGAATGGGGGACTATTTTACCTCCGGAATATTTTACCCAAGATGACGCCATCATCATTTACCCAAACAGTAAGCTGCATGCCTTCGGAAAAAATTACGGCTGTAGTTTCCCTTAGCTTTCAGCCGTTCGCAGTATCAGCACAGCAAGGCCGTTTTGGTTAGTGTTGCAAGGCCAGATCAGTCCACTATATCCAACTTTAACCTATCCATTTCCCTTTTTAAATGTTCTAACCTACCTGCCCGATTAAGGGATCTTACATTCCATGCTACGATCCGTAGAACGCCAGATTTCTTTCTCCTGATAACGACGTCCTCCTGAGTAGTCCCCGCCCGGAGACGTGAATGGGGGACTATTTTACCTCCGGAATATTTTACCCAAGATGACGCCATCATCATTTACCCAAACAGTAAGCTGCATGCCCTCGGAAAAAATTACGGCTGTAGTTTCCCTTAGCTTTCAGCCGTTCGCAGTATCAGCACAGCAAGGCCGTTTTGGTTAGTGTTGCAAGGCCAGATCAGTCCACTATATCCAACTTTAACCTATCCATTTCCCTTTTTAAATGTTCTAACCTACCTGCCCGATTAAGGGATCTGACATTCCATGCTACGATCCGTAGAACGCCAGATTTCTTTCTCCTGATAACGACGTCCTCCTGAGTAGTCCCCGCCCGGAGACGTGAATGGGGGACTATTTTACCTCCGGAATATTTTACCCAAGATGACGCCATCATCATTTACCCAAACAGTAAGCTGCATGCCCTCGGAAAAAATTACGGCTGTAGTTTCCCTTAGCTTTCAGCCGTTCGCAGTATCAGCACAGCAAGGCCGTTTTGGTTAGTGTTGCAAGGCCAGATCAGTCCACTATATCCAACTTTAACCTATCCATTTCCCTTTTTAAATGTTCTAACCTACCTGCCCGATTAAGGGATCTGACATTCCATGCTACGATCCGTAGAACGCCAGATTTCTTTCTCCTGATAACGACGTCCTCCTGAGTAGTCCCCGCCCGGAGACGTGAATGGGGGACTATTTTACCTCCGGAATATTTTACCCAAGATGACGCCATCATCATTTACCCAAACAGTAAGCTGCATGCCCTCGGAAAAAATTACGGCTGTAGTTTCCCTTAGCTTTCAGCCGTTCGCAGTATCAGCACAGCAAGGCCGTTTTGGTTAGTGTTGCAAGGCCAGATCAGTCCACTATATCCAACTTTAACCTATCCATTTCCCTTTTTAAATGTTCTAACCTACCTGCCCGATTAAGGGATCTTACATTCCATGCTACGATCCGTAGAACGCCAGATTTCTTTCTCCTGATAACGACGTCCTCCTGAGTAGTCCCCGCCCGGAGACGTGAATGGGGGACTATTTTACCTCCGGAATATTTTACCCAAGATGACGGCATCATCATTTACCCAAACAGTAAGCTGCATGCCCTCGGAAAAAATTACGGCTGTAGTTTCCCTTAGCTTTCAGCCGTTCGCAGTATCAGCACAGCACGGCCGTTTTGGTTAGTGTTGCAAGGCCAGATCAGTCCACTATATCCAACTTTAACCTATCCATTTCCCTTTTTAAATGTTCTAACCTACCTGCCCGATTAAGGGATCTGACATTCCACGCTACGATCCATAGAACGCCAGATTTCTTTCTCCTGATAACGACGTCCTCCTGAGTAGTCCCCGCCCGGAGACGTGAATGGGGGACTATTTTACCTCCGGAATATTTTACCCAAGATGACGCCATCATCATTTACCCAAACAGTAAGCTGCATGCCCTCGGAAAAAATTACGGCTGTAGTTTCCCTTAGCTTTCAGCCGTTCGCAGTATCAGCACAGCAAGGCCGTTTTGGTTAGTGTTGCAAGGCCAGATCAGTCCACTATATCCAACTTTAACCTATCCATTTCCCTTTTTAAATGTTCTAACCTACCTGCCCGATTAAGGGATCTTACATTCCATGCTACGATCCGTAGAACGCCAGATTTCTTTCTCCTGATAACGACGTCCTCCTGAGTAGTCCCCGCCCGGAGACGTGAATGGGGGACTATTTTACCTCCGGAATATTTTACCCAAGATGACGCCATCATCATTTACCCATACAGTAAGCTGCATGCCCTCGGAAAAATTTACGGCTGTAGTTTCCCTTAGCTTTCAGCCGTTCGCAGTACCAACACAGCAAGGCCGTTTTGGTTAGTGTTGCAAGGCCAGATCAGTCAATCATCCAAACAGTTGCCCTTGCAACTACTGAAAAGTCTGCTGCCCCTCTTCAGGAACCACACGTTTTTCTGGCCTGTCAACAGATACCCCTCCGTTGTGGTTGCACCTACGGTACGGCCATCCGTATCGCTGAGGCACGCAAGCCTCCCCACCAAAGGCAAGGTCCATGGTTCATGGGCGAAATATGTGTCTGCAAAGAATGTTGTAAGCCTCAGCTGAAAAATGATAGATAGTTGTTGCGTATTGGATTTCAGTATAAGCAAAGACTTCTTAAAGTTAATAACAGCATCATGTTCGACAAGGAAAATCATACGAAGGAAGACGTCGGTGTTAAGAGAGGAACGATACAGAAATTAGCATGAAATGTGTGATCAGCAAGTATAAAAGATAGGTGGGTTTGCAGTTTCACATCTACTCCCTTGTCAGAGATAGCACCTCGAACTTTCGTCTTACTAAGCGGAAAGGTAGAACAGGTTTGTCAGCGTTACATTTTTGGAATACTGTTTCATTTATCACTGATACTGGTGAACCAGAGTCGATCACTGCAGAAAATAAATACAAACCAATTTTAATTTCAACAACGGGATGAGAAATATTCTTTTGAGTTTTGTGTCTCTCTTGTAGTAATGTGTCCCTGATGTCGTCGAAGGTTATGACGTTTTGCTGAACGGTATTCTGAGTAGAAGAACTGCATTGCACGTTTTCCGATGGAACAACGTCGGTAGTTTCTAGTCATGCATTACTAGTGGGCTGATTGATGGCAGAAGACTGCTGTGCTGGTTCAATTATATGTACTGTACGGTTGTTTTGGGCTGCAGAATGCCGCGGTGGGTAGAAACGAACATTAGCTTCATGAAGAATGAACTGAGACTGCTGGAGGTGATTGTGATGAAAGTTATAGTTGCCAAAATTACGCTTAAATTGTTGATTAGTCCCTTCATGCTTGTGGTGAAAGTTTCTTTGCTGTTGATCGTTTCAAGGTGACTGTTACCATTGGTTTTTGTGGCAGAAGTTATTCCCTTGCGGTTGCGTAAAACTACTGGACTGCGCTGTACTGGCAAAGCTGGGCGAAGGCACATTGACCTTCGGTTGGGCTTGTCAACCGTATTGTTGTTGGATATTTCCGGGCTGCTGCGGCAAGAATTGCGGCTGGAAACTGTGATTGTTGTCCTTGAAGTTCTGATATAGTTGCTGCTGCTGAATGTACTTGTTTGTCAAAATGTTGCCTCTTATTAAAATATTCATGAAAATCGTTATCGGGACCAAACCTTGCTCGTTGAAACCGAATTAGTTGTCTTCTTGATTCATACACTCCTGGAAATGGAAAAAAGAACACATTGACACCGGTGTGTCAGACCCACCATACTTGCTCCGGACACTGCGAGAGGGCTGTACAAGCAATGACCACACGCACGGCACAGCGGACACACCAGGAACCGCGGTGTTGGCCGTCGAATGGCGCTAGCTGCGCAGCATTTGTGCACCGCCGCCGTCAGTGCCAGCCAGTTTGCCGTGGCATACGGAGCTCCATCGCAGTCTTTAACACTGGTAGCATGCCGCGACAGCGTGGACGTGAACCGTATGTGCGGTTGACGGACTTTGAGCGAGGGCATGTAGTGGGCATGCGGGAGGCCGGGTGGACGTACCGCCGAATTGCTCAACACGTGGGGCGTGAGGTCTCCACAGTACATCGATGTTGTCGCCAGTGGTCGGCGGAAGGTGCACGTGCCCGTCGACCTGGGACCGGACCGCAGCGACGCACGGATGCACGCCAAGACCGTAGGATCCTACGCAGTGCCGTAGGGGACCGCACCGCCACTTCCCAGCAAATTGGGGACACTGTTGCTCCTGGGGTATCGGCGAGGACCATTCGCAACCGTCTCCATGAAGCTGGGCTACGGTCCCGCACACCGTTAGGCCGTCTTCCGCTCACGCCCCAACATCGTGCAGCCCGCCTCCAGTGGTGTCGCGACAGGCGTGAATGGAGGGACGAATGCAGACGTGTCGTCTTCAGCGATGAGAGTCGCTTCTGCCTTGGTGCCAATGATGGTCGTATGCGTGTTTGGCGCCGTGCAGGTGAGCGCCACAATCAGGACTGCATACGACCGAGGCACACAGGGCCAACACCCGGCATCATGGTGTGGGGAGCGATCTCCTACACTGGCCGTACACCACTGGTGATCGTCGAGGGGACACTGAATAGTGCACGGTACATCCAAACCGTCATCGAACCCATCGTTCTACCATTCCTAGACCGGCAAGGGAACTTGCTGTTCCAACAGGACAATGCACGTCCGCATGTATCCCGTGCCACCCAACGTGCTCTAGAAGGTGTAAGTCAACTACCCTGGGCAGCAAGATCTCCGGATCTGTCCCCCATTGAGCATGTTTGGGACTGGATGAAGCGTCGTCTCACGCGGTCTGCACGTCCAGCACGAACGCTGGTCCAACTGAGGCGCCAGGTGGAAATGGCATGGCAAGCCGTTCCACAGGACTACATCCAGCATCTCTACGATCGTCTCCATGGGAGAATAGCAGCTTGCATTGCTGCGAAAGGTGGATATACACTGTACTAGTGCCGACATTGTGCATGCTCTGTTGCCTGTGTCTATGTGCCTGTGGTTCTGTCAGTGTGATCATGTGATGTATCTGACCCCAGGAATGTGTCAATAAAGTTTCCCCTTCCTGGGACAATGAATTCACGGTGTTCTTATTTCAATTTCCAGGAGTGTATTATTAAATAATTTATTGACAAATGAGGAGTCCGACTGCTGAATTTCTAGTAATCTTAATAAGTTCCTGAAAGCTGAAATGCTTTCCTTTTGCTGTCCGGTGTGAGGGGAAACTCGTACTGAGTGTGGAAGTTTTTTGATGCATAATTGATTGAGCGCAGATTGGCTATACGGTTTGGTCAGGTTCTGGTTTTGCTGAACCATATATTAAAAAAAAAACTGGGTGATAGTGGGAAAACTGGAGTGTTCCAAATTGGCTAAAGTGATTAATTGGTCTTTAATGCCTTGTTGAGTCGTTTCCGGCCAATACGCAGATAGAAAAGCATTTTGGAACTCTTCGACGGAGTGACATTGTCTTCCTATGGGTCTCACACGCGTCGAAGGTTCTCCCCCTAAACAGATGCAGATAAATTCGAGCTTGTCTGTCGCTGGCCAGTTTGATGGTAGCGAAAATGAAAATTGCTGCACCCAATCAAGGAGATGCAGATATGTGCGTCTATTTCTAAATACCTAGAATTTCTTTACAGGTATGAAATATTTATAATCGAATCCTTCGTGTTGTAGATTTTGAGGGGGTTCGGCGGCTTAAAAGAACTGATTGTGAGATGACTGGCTTGTATCAAAGTCACGCACTCTTTGTAATCTGTTCATATTATTGTGAGGCTGAAAAGTAGGTGACTTTTGCTGTCGCGTGTTAGTTTGAAGCTTATTACGTGGAGAAAATTTTCTGATATTGTCCACTTCCTGATGTAAAAGTTTCTGCAGATTATCTCCACTGTCTGCCAGCAGACCTGTATTGTCAGCATAACAAATTATTTTTATTTCTTCGTCCCCCATTGTATAACCACTACCAGACAGTACCTTCTTTATAACCTCTTCCATGACTACATTAAACAGTAGCGTACTCAAAGAGTCAGCTTGTCTAATACCACTATTAACTGCCATGCAGCTAGTTAACGTAGAACCAATTTTCGGTTGGTTGTAGTTGTTTGAATAAATGTCTTCTACAGTTTTTATTAAGTTGGGAGGAATCCCCCGTTTGCAGGCTAGGTTTAGCACATCTGTTAACTGAATACTATCGACAGCCTTTAGTAAATCAATGAAACAAAGACAAGCTATTCTGCTCTATTCAATTGACGTCTCTAAAATCTGCCTACGGTAAGTCTGAATACTGGAGCTATGCATGACCTTCCGCACTTAAAAGGATACTGCTCGTCTGCGAGGGTTTTAATGCGTTTTATTTTATTTTCTATTATTTTTGTCGTGAGTTTAAGGACTGAACTCAGTAGATTTATCCGTCTGTAGTTGGATGGGTCTTTCTTATCCCTTGAAAGATTGCTTTCAGTAATTAAATACACAACTTGATTTTACTTGATTCTTCTGAAGTTCCTTAACTGGATTTTTCCTTGCATCACAAACAGGATAGTAAGTACTAAATGATACAGGTGTAACTATAAAGAGTGTCTCCGAATTTGATTTCTTGTTATGAGCCAATTTTTGCTGACAAATGGGACAGGTGGGAAGACAATTTAAGATGTGAGTAAACGCGAAAGTCTCGGTCTGTTTAATTTTAAATTCATGGTTTTCGCCTATCGTTTATCATTGCTTCTTCTCTGTAGCCATGTGAAACGGGACATAAAAAGAATGTTTCATTTTATAATAATAAACCAACCAACACCAAATAATTCCAAATATTTAATCGGTTGAAAAAAGACAGCTAGCTTTATGCTTCAAGTGGGAACTGCCGTTTCGCCCTTGAGATGTGCGGACGCGGCTAGCAATAACCACAAATCACAATGGAACTTCTCTGTCTTGCACACTCAACTCGTACTTGAGAAGCGCCCGCTCAGCCCCGCTTACAGACTGACTGAAACTTTGTAGCTTCTAAATGCACAGAACTTCAGCGTGTGGAGGCGACAGTGCCTCTTGTTGGGAATCTTGGAGGGGAGGAAAAGGCTTCGGGCAGAGGCAGGTGGAAATTACAACCGCGGAGATATGAATTGCACTAATGGGCAAAAACATTATTACCACCTGCTTGATTTTTGTCCATTTTTTGAACGAAATACACAATTGATTCTGCGTATCACGGATCCGACAGTTTGTTGGTAGGTTTGTGGAGGTATGTGGCATTAAATATATATGCACAGGTCAGTGAGTTCACCATTGTATTGTATGTTAACCTGGGGCCTAGAAACGATGGAGAGGATCCGTACCCGCCACAGCCGCAGTGTTCCAGACGCCCACGACGACTACATCTACATTTATACTCCGCAAGCCACCCAACGGTGTGTGGCGGAGGGCACTTTACGTGGCACTGTCATTACCTCCCTTTCCTGCTCCACTCGCGTATGGTTCGCGGGAAGAACGACTGTCTGAAAGCCTCTGTGCGCGCTCTAATCTCTCTAATTTTACATTCGTGATCTCCTCGGGAGGAATAAGTAGGGGGAAGCATCCAGAAACGCACCCTCTCGAAACCTGGCGAGCAAGCTACACCGCGATGAAGAGCGCGTCTCTTGCAGAGTCTGCCACTTGAGTTTGTTAAACATCTCCGTAACGCTATCACGGTTACCAAATAACCCTGTGACAAAACGCGCCGCTCTTCTTTGGATCTTCTCTATTTCCTCCGTCAACCCGACCTGGTACGGATCCCACACTGATGAGCAATACTGAAGTATAGGTCGAACGAGTGTTTTGTAAGCCACCTCCTTTGTTGATGGATTACATTTTCTAAGGACTCTCCCAATGAATCTCAACCTGGTACCCGCCTTACCAACAATTAATTTTATATGATCATTCCACTTCAAATCGTTCCGCACGCATACTCCCAGATATTTTACAGAAGTAACTGCTACCAGTGTTTGTTCCGCTATCATATAATCATACAATAAAGGACCCTTCTTTCTATGTATTCTCAATACATTACATTTGTCTATGTTAAGGGTCAGTTGCCACTCCCTGCACCAAGTGCCTATCCGCTGCAGATCTTCCTGCATTTCGCTACAATTTTCTAATGCTGCAACTTCTCTGTATACTACAGCATCATCCGCGAAAAGCCGCATGGAACTTCCGACACTATCTACTAGGTCATTTATATATATATTGTGAAAAGCAATGGTCCCATAACACTCCCCTGTGGCACGCCAGAGGTTACTTTAATGTCTGTAGACGTCTCTCCGTTGATAACAACATGCTGTGTTCTGTCTGCTAAAAACTGTTCAATCCAGCCACACAGCTGGTCTGATATTCCATAGGCTCTTACTTTGTTTATCAGGCGACAGTGCGGAACTGTATCGAACGCCTTCCGGAAGTCAAGAAAAATAGCATCTACCTGGGAGCCTGTATCTAATATTTTCTGGGTCTCATGAACAAATAAAGCGAGTCCACTTCACCCCTCCTCCGCCCCACACCGAACCAGCCTGTCAGGGTTACTGTGCGGTTCGACCCTCAGTGCCCCCCCCCCCCCCCTCCTGGGAACGTCTCACACCAGACTCCTATGTTTGTGTGGTGGTAGAGGAATGATGGTGTACGCGTACGTGGAGAATTTGTTCGTGCAGCAATCGCCGACATAATCAGAATGGTTCAAATGGGGCTGAGCACTATGCGACTTAACTTCTGAGGTCATCAGTCCCCTAGAACTTTGAACTACTTAAACCTAACTAATCTAAGGACATCACACACATCCATGCCCGAGGCAGGATTAGGACCTGCGACCGTAGCGGTTGCAGGTTCCAGATTGTAGCGCCTAGAACCGCTCGGCAACCCCGGCCGGCTCGCCGACATAGTGTAGCTGAGGCGGAATAAGGGGAACCATCCCGCATTCGCCGAAGCAGATGGAAAACCGCCTAAAAACCATCCACAGACTGGCTGGCTCGCCGGACCTCGCCACAAGTCTGGAGGGCGAATTTGTGCCGGGGACCAGGTTCTCCTTCCCAATCCGGAAAGCCGTGCGTTAGACAGAACGGCTAACCGGGCGGGTGAGTTTGTAAGTAGGCTGTTTAGGTTTTTATGTTGGTAACGCCATGTCGCGCTCTATATCAAAATCACTGACTGTGCTGTGTGCAGTCTGTGACTCGTTTGCATTGTTGGAATTTGCTATTGTAGTGTTGGGCAATGCGTAGCGTGGCGCAGTTGGAGGTGAGCCGCCAGCTGTGGTGGATGTGAAGAGAGAGCAGGCGGAATCTTTAGATCGGACGATCTGGACGTGTGTCCATCAGAGACAGTAAATTTGTAAGACTGGATGTCATGAACTGATATATACAGGGTGTTTCAAAAATGACCGGTATATTTGAAACGGCAATAAAAACTAAACGAGCAGCGATAGAAATACACCGTTTGTTGCAATATGCTTGGGACAACAGTACATTTTCAGGCGGACAAACTTTCAAAATTACAGTAGTTACAATTTTCAACAACAGATGGCGCTGCAAGTGATGTGAAAGATATAGAAGACAACGCAGTCTGTGGGTGCGCCATTCTGTACGTCGTCTTTCTGCTGTAAGCGTGTGCTGTTCACAACGTGCAAGTGTGCTGTAGACAACATGGTTTATTCATTAGAACAGAGGATTTTTCTGGTGTTGGAATTCCACTGCCTAGAACACAGTGTTGTTGCAACAAGACGAAGTTTTCAACGGAGGTTTAATGTAACCAAAGGACCGAAAAGCGATACAATAACCACGTATCGTCTCATGCGCCAGAGTTTACACCTCTATCCATACAAAATTCAAACGCGGCAACCCCTCAGCGCCGCTACCATTGCTGCACGAGAGACATTCGCTAACGATATAGTGCACAGGATTGATGACGGCGATATGCATGTGGGCAGCATTTGGTTTACTGACGAAGCTTATTTTTACCTGGACGGCTTCGTCAATAAACAGAACTGGCGCATATGGGGAACCGAAAAGCCCCATGTTGCAGTCCCTTCGTCCCTGCATCCTCAAAAAATACTGGTCTGGGCCGCCATTTCTTCCAAAGGAATCATTGGCCCATTTTTCAGATCCGAAACGATTACTGCATCACGCTATCTGGACGTTCTTCGTGAATTTGTGGCGGTACAAACTGCCTTAGACGACACTGCGAACACCTCGTGGTTTATGCAAGATGGTGCCCGGCCACATCGCACGGCCGACGTCTTTAATTTCCTGAATGAATATTTCGATGATCGTGTGATTGCTTTGGGCTATCCGAAACATACAGGAGGCGGCGTGGATTGGCCTCCCTATTCGCCAGACATGAACCCCTGTGACTTCTTTCTGTGGGGACACTTGAAAGACCAGGTGTACCGCCAGAATCCAGAAACAATTGAACAGCTGAAGCAGTACATGTCATCTGCATGTGAAGCCATTCCGCCAGACACGTTGTCAAAGGTTTTGGGTAATTTCATTCAGAGACTACGCCATATTATTGCTACGCATGGTGGATATGTGGAAAATATCGTACTATAGAGTTTCCCAGACCGCAGCGCCATCTGTTGTTGAAAATTGTAACTACTGTAATTTCGAAAGTTTGTCTGCCTGAAAATGTACTGTTGTCCCAAGCATATTGCAACAAACGGTGTATTTCTATCGCTGCTCGTTTAGTTTTTATTGCCGTTTCAAATATACCGGTCATTTTTGAAACACCCTGTATATTATGACTTTTGAACACTGTTAAGGTAAATACATTGTTTGTTCTCTATCAAAATCTTTCATTTGGTAACTGTGCCTATCAGTAGTTAGTGCCTTCAGTAGTTTGAATCTTTTATTTTGCTGGCAGTAGTGGCCCTCGCTGTATTGCAGTAGTTCGAGTAACGAAGATTTTTGTGAGGTAATTGATTTGTGAAAGGTATAGGTTAATGTTAGTCAGGGCCATTATTTTGTAGGGATTATTGAAAGTCAGATTGCGTTGCGCTAAAAATATTGTGTGTCAGTTTAGTTCAAAAATGGTTCAAATGGCCCTGAGCACTATGGGACTTAACATCTGTGGTCATCAGTCCGCTACTTAGAACTAGTTACCGAGCGAGGTGGCGCATTGGGTAGCCCAGTAGACTCGCATTCGGGAGGACGACGGTTCAATCCCGTCTCCAGCCATCCTGATTTAGGTTTTCCGTGACTTCCCTAAATCGTTTCAGGCAAATGCCGGGATGGTTCCTTTGAAAGGGCACGGCCGATTTCCTTCCCAATCCTTCCCTAACCCGAGCTTGCGCTCCGTCTCTAATGACCTCGTTGTCGACGGGACGTTAAACACTAACCGCCACCACCACCACCAGAACTACTTAAACCTAACTAACCTAAGGAGATGACACACATGCATGCCTGAGGCAAGATTCGAACCTGCGACCGTAGAGGTCGCGCGGTTCCGGACTGAGCGCCTAGAACCGCTAGACCACCGCGGCCGGCTGTCAGTTCAGTATTGATCAGAATAGGTAGAGAGAGAAATGTCTGAGTACGTTCAGTTATGCTCAGCTGTTTGAAAATCAAATAATGCAAGAGGTTTATCAGCACAGAAATTCATTAATATTTCTAAGAGGACGTTTCAAGTTCACTATAATGCTCCTCAAACCACAGTAGCACGGTCTAGCTGAGAGAAACCGACAGTTACACTGCTGAAAGATGACATCGCCGTCGAGAAAGACAATAAGCTTGAAGGGTGGTTCTCAACTGTCAGTGCTGCCTCTATTACTACCACAGGTCCCATGCAAACGCAGCAGAGTGTCTCCTGCAGCATAATACTGTTCCCGCCAGCCTGTGTCCCTGGCGCGCTGCACTTTCGAGCCGTCCCTAACCTCGATGAAGGCGTTCGTGCAGAGGACCATCGACCTAGCCTAGAAAAAATGTGATTCACCCGAAGAGCCGTCACGATTCCCTCAATACACGGTCGAATCCTGATGGTCCCATGCCCGCTTCAATCGTAATTGAAGATGTCATTCGATCAGCATGTGAACACGTAAGGGAGGTCTGCTGCCAAGCTCCATGTTCAACAATGTGCGACGAATGGTGTGTTCAGAAACACCTGTGCGTGCACCAGCGCTGAGCTCTCTCTCAGCAGAGATGCCACCGATCACCATCTATCCTACTTTAGAGAACAGACAAGCCTCCGAACCCCACGTTCTGTGAATAGCCGTGGATGTCCGACCATTTGGTGCTTAATGGTAGTTTCAGTGTCCTTCTACCTCTTTCCGTAGATACTCTGGACAACAGCATGTAAAAATTCCACCGTCATCGCCATTTTTGAGATACTCGTTCACAGGCTTTTTGTAGTATTGATCTGCCGTTTGTCAGAGGTTTTCCCCATGTGCAGTCCATATCTTTGCCAGGGTGATCTCCCGTTCGTGTGGCTACTCCTCTTACATACTCATGTTACCGTGTCACGTTCCCCTGACGTCACCAGGCGGCGCCCAGTGTTGCAGTGGGGAGTTGTCATAACGTTTTGGCTCATATAACTACAGTTCTAGTCTTTCCTCTGGAGTCACACGCTCGGTAGAACACGATGCAAAGATACGGCTTGAGTTACGCTTTGGCATTTTATCTTTCTGGAAACATACCTGAGTGCCGTACGTGATATTTTGTACAAGAGCCACACTCAAAGGGGTAAAAAGTCGCATGTGGCTCGCGAGACACTGTTTGCCGACCGCTGCTCTAATCTTCTGCTGTGGTGCCGTGGCGTCGTGGAGGTTTCAGTACGTACGAGAAATGCAAACACGCACGCGCTGCTACAGTCAATCCGGGATATGCAATCTCTCTATTAGTGTCTCCTGATAACTTATTCATGCTCTGTATTATTAGCAACAGATGATTAGGTAAGTTATTAAAAAGTTCCCACCTTCCCTTACGATTCCTATTAGAGATTCCAACCCTCCCCTCCCCCCCCCCCCCCCCATCGTGAGCTTTTGCATCAAGAAGCAAACCCTCTTCCTTATCCCGCCGCCGGCCGGAGTGGCCGAGCGGTTCTAGGCGCTACATTGTAGAACAGCGCGACCGCTACTGTCGCAGGTTCGAATCCTGCCTCGGGCATGGAAGTGTGTGATGTCCTTAGGTTAGTTAGGTTTCAGTAGTTCTAAGTTCTAGGGGACTGATGACCTCAGCAGTTAAGTCCCATAGTGCTCAGAGCCATTTGAGCCTTATCCCGACCAAAGATATCTTCAAATTCAATAAACTCGCGTCAGCCTGTAACTGAAAACTTTTCACCATGCTGCTCTTAAATAAGAGTGACTTCTTTAGAAAAGTTCATACGATAATTAAATCCTGAACTCGGTTATACAAACGGTTTCAATGTACCTGAATCCAAAGGTCAGCGACCATGAGGGCAAACTGCCTTGTAGAAGTCCTACCGTTCGCCGGCGCATCGGATGGTAAACTAACGCAAATAACATAGGCTTTACTACCTCGCCAGTGGTTACAGCCGTGATGTTACGTGACGATCCAATGCACCACACAGGCATTGACTTGATTCAGCTGCATTGCGTTCTATGGATAAACCACGTATCCTAAGTTTTTGCTGAAGCTGGTCTTTCCTTAAGTGCTATATCGGTAGCACAGTTCTCTGGTCCATGGACAATTCCGCCTTTAGAGTCACCGGAAATGAACAAAAAATCAGTATACATCGACAAAAACGTAATTCCCTATCAGTACACAGGATCTCAAAACCATCCTCAGCTAGCAATAGCCCGCATCTCGTGGTCGTGCGGTAGCGTTCTCGCTTCCCACGCCCGGGTCCCGGGTTCGATTCCCGGCGAGGTCAGGGATTTTCTCTGCCTCGTGATGGCTGGGTGTTGTGTGCTGTCCTTAGGTTAGTTAGGTTTAAGTAGTTCTAAGTTCTAGGGGACTGATGACCATAGATGTTAAGTCCCATAGTGCTCAGAGCCATTTGAACCATTTTTGCTACCAATAAACTGGCATGGAACTAGAATCTGGGATTGGTATTGTGCTGAGCATAAAGAAAATAATGTTCAAAGATATAAATTTACATAGCACAGAGGCCAGACTTTAAATTACAGAGGCAAGTAATACATATTCTCCAAAGAAGTTAAAGACAGCACGTAAGAATCATTAAGTTCACGGGAATGGCCAAAATAAGTCAGCAAATTTAACAAAAAAAGGCAGTTTCTATTACAGAACAGAACTCCCTTTTTCAATAAAATCCAGTCAAATATTTTAAATGTTATAGGGATTAGAAAATCGCCCCAGAGGCATTTACTGAATGAAACGTTAGTTTTACAATATGAATAAAACATCAAAGGATTCAGGACAAAAGGATATTACGAAAATGAGCACTAACAAATAATTAGGCACAAACAATTACTTAGAGGAGCAAAGAAGCAACAAATTTCGAAGTAAATAAAACAGCTGTGCCCTAATAATGAGGCAAAACAGGACAACGAAGTCGATTTCGGCTGATGCCCCACAAAGTTGCTCGATTCAGTACAGAGTTTAAAACATATTCACGCAAAAACAGATTAATTTTACACTACATAAATTGCAAGTAACAAGCGGCCCAAAACACGTCAGAGGAAATGAAGGCAGACAGCTGAGTCCTTTTGACCCACAAATACCCGCGTTTGACAGAGAAAGATTTACATAACGACATAAATTACAACAGACATGGACCTTTTTAACCTTAACTGTCAATTAAAAATATTTAGAAAAACTTAAATCGGAACATGAAATAACCTAGTACAGGAGAAGATTAGGGTTAACAGGTAAAAGACAATTTTTTTAAAAAAGAGAAAAAAACTACAAGTTAGCAAACACTCGTGTCAATAGTGCAGATAAGATTTTGCCAACGGAACGCGATAACTTGTAAGCTTTCTTACACTTGAGTAAATGCTTAACTCGGGTACATCCTTATACCAGGATGACGACCAACGTTAAGGTGTTCGCCGAAACAAGGGCTAGGAGTGCAAACAACCAATCGCTAACAAGGACTAGGAGTGCAAGCAACCAAACGCAATTCAGCAGCAAAGCATAGAGGTTTTCATGGACGGCTGCGGACACTTATATGCACTTTGCTGACTGTCGCTAGTGTGTCGGCCCAGGAGAATAAATGACGGTGTATGTAACCATGTTGCCCCGTCCACCACCCAAGGTTGGAGAAAACGGAGCTGTCGGAACTCCAGAGTATGACTCAGTGCCACGCAGATTGAGGGTAGCGCCGGCATTCCAGTAGACATAGGCACACTACCCAAAGTAAAGACGCCATCAGCACATTCGGCGAGCGGACGTTCAAGGTTATCACGCAAATGCCGCGATGTAGCAAAGCTTCTTACTCAACCCGCAGCAGACAGATCCCAGTACGAACCGCGCAAAGCGCTGCTCGTGGCACCGCAGAGATGTCATCTTATGAGATGCAGAAGAACTGTAACTAAGCGACGAAACTCAATCAGGTTCCGGGAGCACGGTTATCGATCTGAGTGGACACATTGCTCAAAGCGGAAGAGAACAAAGCAAAACTCACAGCTGCGCACGTTTACCTTAGAAGGCACAATACTTCATCCACACCTTGTAGGTGTGTAGGCCGCTCTTCGCTGCTCCACATAACTGGTTTACATCCTGGTCTTTTGACACTGAGACTGAGGAACTGAATGCCATTTCATGTTTGCACCAATTACGCTCCCTGCGAAGTGCTGTTTCCGGCCAGGACTTCCCAAAAGTTTGTTGACATCAGAAGCTGGAAAACACTTGCCATTGCTGAAGAGAGGTTAGGCCTTAGACCGCTACCCATTTCTAAAGACTGCTCTTAGACTTGGCCCCCAAATTTAGGCTGCTCTAAACCTCTATGGGTTTGAGCACTATGGGACTTAACATCTGAGGTCATCAGTCCTCTAGAACTTATGTAAGTAGGCTGTTTAGGTTTTTATATTGGTAACGTCACGTAGCGCTCTGTATGAAAATCACTGGCTGTGCTGTGTGCAGTCTGTGGCTAGTTTGCATTGTTGTTTGCCATTGTAGTGTTGGGCAGTTGGCTGTTAACAGCGCGTAGCGTTGCGCAGTTGGAGGTGAGCCGCCAGCAGTGTGGATGTGGGGAGAGAGGTGGCGCAATTTTGAGAGCGGACGTTCTGGACGTGTCTCATTAAGAAAGAGTAAATTTGTAAGACTGAATGTCATGAACTGATATATATAATATGACCTTTGAACAATATTAAGGTAAATACATTGTTTGTTCTCTATCAAAATCTTTCTTTTTCTAACTGTGCCTATCAGTAGTTAGTGCCTTCAGTAGTTTGAATCTTTTATTTAGCTGTCAGTAGTGGCGCTCGCTGTATTGCAGTAGTTCGAGTAACGAAGATTTTTGCGAGGTAAGTGATTTGTGAAACGTATAGGTTAATCTTAGTCAGGGCCATTCTTTTGTAGGGATTTTTGAAAGTCAGATTGCGTTGCGCTAAAATATTGTGTGTCAGTTTAAGCACAGTCATGTATAATTGTTCAAAGGGGACGTTTCACTTAGAACTACTTAAACCTAACTAACCTAAGGACATCACACAGATCCATGCCCGAGGCAGGATTCGAAACTGCGTCCGTAGAGGTCGCGCGGTTCCAGACTGTAGCGCCTAGAACCGCTCCGCCACTCCGGCCGGCCTAAACCTCTATCTCACGATTATCAGGAACTGGCTCTGCAGTCCACAGAGGGAGAGAAGACGAACATCTGAGCAAGGTCAGAAGTGATATATTATGATACCACAAAGACATCATATGACATGTGATCCGTCACCTTCAGGCCCTCCCCCCTTCCTTCCACGCACCTCCCACAACGTTGAATTCTCGGTCACACCGAGAACAGTCAGACTTTGAAGGCCATCTGATACATCGGTCACCAACCATCATTCCAAAGCGTTGGTGTTGTGTCTGAGGCACAGAAAATTTCCAACGTAAGACAGCACAAGATCGTTCCAGGACAAGATTGGTGTATTACTTCAGCAAAATAAGGAAATACAAAGAAAATCATCTTCCGAAATTGTAGCTACCTTGGAATTAGAAATTGTGTATCGGACTCTATAAGCAGATGGTTTATATTCAGGACTTCTGATACTAAGTTTACAACTTAGGCAGATTATGGATGCGTCCATCAATTCAGCAGCAACGAGATGGTACCACTAGTGAATGGAAGACTTCGCTCTTCGCATAAGACATCCATTTATATTTTCAGATGTTCCTTCTCGCGGAGTTCGACAAATGAAAGCCTAAACCTTAACGTCAAATAGTGACTGCCAAAAATCCATTACCATTCATGCCAGCCGTCTAATAGTGGGGGAATCGCCAACGAAAATACTTTTTCTAAACTCATTTGTGACGAATACGAATCTGCCGTCACCGTAAGTGGTGTGCCTCCAACCAGTTCCTTCATTAAATTTAGAAAGGCACAAGAATACAGCTGTGAGAAATTTTGCAGAACTCTTGTTTATACTCCACGAGCCATCGTGCAGGGTGTAGCGTGCGTCAGTTGAATTAATAGACCAGCATTGTCTTTGATGAACGGCTATTCTAACAGTAACTGTGAGGACAAGAATACCAGCGAGCGAGGTATTCTCAACTCTGTAACTTCAAATTTTGTAGATTTGCTTTATTCAGTCCTCGATGTTGCCAGCCTCAACACTATTTATGAATGATGTAGTATAACCAAAGGTTATGTCTGGATGATTGACTGATCTGGCCTTGTAACATTAACCAAAACGGCATTGCTGTTGTGGTACTGCGAACGGCTGAAAGCAAGGGGAAACTACAGCCGTAATTTTTCCCGAGGGCATGCAGCTTTACTGTATGGTTAAATGATGATGCCGTCCTCTTGGATAAAATATTCCGGAGGTAAAATAGTCCCCCATTCGGATCTACGGGCGGGGACTACTCAAGAGGACGTCGTTATCAGGAGAATAATTAGCATGGAGAGCTGCATCAAACCAGTCTCAGGACTGAAGACCACAACAACAAAAACAACCAAAGGTTTTGTTGTGGACTGGCAAGACAGCCAATCCACTAGGAGGAAGCCGAAAGGCACGCGTTTAAGCTCACGCGGGCTGGCGTGAGGTCTGGAACAGGACAAGGAATTTATAGTAGCAAGGAACGTACGTAGCTGCTGAAATACTTAACTTTTAATCCATAATTGGTGAACTTCGCTCTTGACGGTACATGTTTTACAGCATCAATAGTAACTGGTAATGGCGCCTTGCTAGGTCGTAGCAAATGACGTAGCTGAAGGCTATGCTAACTATCGTCTCGGCAAATGAGAGCGTAATTTGTCAGTGAACCATCGCTAGCAAAGTCGGCTGTACAACTGGGGCGAGTGCTAGGAAGTCTCTCTAGACCTGCCGTGTGGCGGCGCTCGGTCTGCAATCACTGATAGTGGCGACACGCGGGTCCGACGTATACTAACGGACCGCGGCCGATTTAAAGGCTACCACCTAGCAAGTGTGGTGTCTGGCGGTGACACCACAGGTTTCTCCAGTCATAAAAATTGTTCTACATTCAGAAGCACTGTGCAGTTTCAAGTCCTGTTTTCCAAAGGACCCTCCAAAATTGAGTAAGAGCCGCATTACTAGGTAGTTCCGTCTTGATTTATGTGTTCCAGTGCCATTAACAGGATTTCTAAGTCATATTAATACGCTCTGCTGTTTTATAGAGAGAATAAGTATTCATTGCGTATCTGGAGGCTGGTCGGTACTAACAGGGTTAGTGGCAGAGACCACGTAGTTAAGAAGTTTATCTGTCCTCTTTTCGCTGGGAGTAGAGCTGTAATCATACACGAAAGAATTTTAACAAAAATAATGAGTAGCACACAAAAAAGAGGTAGAATAAATTTATTGACGCAAAAAATTAAAATAATGTGAAACATCACGGAAGTCGATTCACCTTTCGGTTCACTTCCACTTCTTTCATACAGCTCTCCAGAGGACACGCTATCTACTTTCCTGGTTGTAGCAAACGACATAATGAAAACGGAAAATTCTTGCTTTTTATAAACGTCTGTCTGTGGACTTTGACCTACACAATTTAAAGAGGCTGAAAGCTAATGCGGGAAATTCCAGCAACTTGATTGCCGATGAAAGTGATCGGTGCAGGCGATAATACGTGAGCTAGTGTTACATTTCTACTAAATGCCACGTGGTGTGAAGATTGAAGAGACGCTTGTGTGCACGTCAACATCTTGCAGTAGCAGTGACATGCATTATATACATGTGAGATGGTGAACTACTCACTACGATCATAGATCTAGTAGATTTACAGGTAAGGAAAACATCTCCACTTAAGCATGTGGATTTTAGGAAAAGAAATACAAAGAACCAAAAACAAGTAAGTATGCTGGGAGCACAGAGGTTGTTCAGTACACAGCTGTCTTAAATTCGATAACACCGAGTAAGGTAACCATCTAGAGAGAGACGGTAATTTTGCACATGTAGAAATACGCAGCATTCTTATACTTAGTTCTATTACTAGACAGCCCAGTCAACTGGTGTTCAAAACAACCGTTTTCTTAACAAAATTGCTAAAGTTTGTTTCCTCAACGGTCTTATGTGTTTCTTGGAATGCTTAATCTGAATTTCATGTTTGCTGCCTTTCACAACGAAAACGAAAGTATGTTAACAATGTTCGCTCTTTTTCAGTTTTTCACTTGTATCTTGTAAATACAAGATTGATCGCTAAGGTCGGCGTGAATGTACACGAGCAGGAGTGTTTTGCACGAAACTATACCACTAATGTTAAAGACCGTGTTCAAAAATTGACGCTATGTTTGGTATAGAAAGCGAAGATTAACTGGACGAGCCCCTTGCAGTACCAGCGTCTGAAGCAACAGAGGTGATAGAAGGCATAAAATCATGTAAATATTTTTCAGCATTTAGCATCTTTACTAATCAATTTTTGTCTATCATGACATTAGTCATTCAATTACATTTTTTTCAGCTGAATAGCAAAAACTCTCTGTTCAGCATTGGCCCTTCAGCTTAATCTCCTAGTGTCGAAGAAACATTGTCTGGACCTACATCAACCAAAGAGAGACAAGTTAAGAAATAGCACACAGCTTTAGCACAGGTAATTTGTCACAAATTGATAGTTCATTAAACAACTCAACTTTGTATCCAACTTGCACCAGTAAATGTAGAACTTTTTGGAAGAAATGACTCTGTCCTGGATACGGATTTCACACATTTCATGACACACAAAAATTACATCATATTTCATCCTCACATTTGTATTCTATGTCATGTACCTAACATGTTGTAAATATAATTCGTTAGTGTTAACATCAGTCAGGAAGAATCAATACGCAAAGAAGGAGGGTACGGAAGTGCTAAGGAATGACGAGATACGCTTGAAGTTCTCTAACGCTGTAGGTATAGCAGTATGGAATAGCTCAGTAGGCAGTACAGATGAATAGGAATGGGCGTCTCTAATAACGGTCATCACGGAAGCTGTAAAGAAAAACATCGGTACAAGGAAAGTGACTGCGAGGAAACCGTGGGTAAAAAAAAAGAACTGCTTCATTTGATCGATGAAAGGAGGAAGTACAAAAATGTTCTGGGAAACTCAGGAATACAGAAATACAAGTCACTGAAGAATGAAATAAATAGGAAGTGCAGGGAAGTTAAGACGAAATGGCTGCATGAAAAATATGAAGATATCGAAACAGCAATGATTGTCGGAAAGGCACACTCAGGATACAGAAAAGTCAAAACAACCATCGGTGACATTAAAAGCAAGGGCTGTAACATTAAGAGAGCAAACGGAATTCCACTGTTAAATGCAGATGAGAGAGCGGGTAGGTGGAAGGAATATCTTGAAAGCCTCTATTAGGGGGAAGATTTGTCTGATGTGGTCGAAGAAGAAACAGGACTCGATTTAGAAGAGATAGGGGATCCAGTATTAGAGTCAGAATTTAAAAGAGCTCTGGAGGACTTAAGGTGAAATAAGGCAGCAGGGATAGATAATATACTATCAGAATTTCTAAAATAATCGAGGGAAATGGCAACAAAACGACTATTCACGTTGGTGTGTAGAATGTATGAGTCCGGCAACATAACTTGTGACTTTCGTAAAAATATCAACCACACAATTCTGAAGACTGCAAGAGCTGACAAGTGCGACGTTTACCTCACAACCAGTTTAATAGCTCAAGCATCCAAGTTGCTGACAAGAATAATAAACAGAAGAATGGAGAAGAAAATTGAGGATTTGCTAGATGGCGATCAGTTTAGTTTAAGGAAAGGTAGAGGCACGAGAGAGGCAATTCTGACGTTGCGGTTGATAATGGGAGGAAGCCTAAAGGAAAACCAAGACACGTTCATATGATTTGCCGATCCCGAAAAAGAGTTCGACAAGGTAAAATGGTGCTAGACATTCGAAATTCTGAGAAAAAGAGGGGTGTACTATAGGGGGATACGAGTAATACAGGCACCGGCCGCGGTGGAGGAGCGGTTCTAGGCGCTTCAGTCCGGAACCGCGCGACTACTACGGTCGCAGGTTCGAATCCTGCTTCTTGCATGGTTGTGTGTGATGTCCTTAGGTTAGTTAGATTTAAGTAGTTCTAAGTTCTAGGGGACTGATGACGTCATATGTTACGTCCCATAGTGCTCAGAGCCGTTTGAACCATTTTTGAACGAGTAATACACAATATGTACAAGTTTCAAAGAGAATAATAAGGGTGGACGACCAAGAACGAAGTACTCGGATTTAAAAGGGGAGAGGCCGAGAAGTAGTCTTTCGCCCCTGCTGTTCAATCTGTACATCGAAAAAGCAAAGATGGAAATAAAACAAAAGTTCAGCAGTGGAATTTAAATTCAAGATGAAAGAATATCGGTGATACGATTCGCTGGTGACATTGCTATCTTGAGTGAAAACGAAGACGTATTTCATGATCTACTGAATGGAATGAGCAGTCTAATGAGTACAGAATATGGATTGAGAGTAAATCGAAGAAAGACGAATGTAATGAGAAGTAGCAGAAAAGATAACAGCGACAAACTTAACGGGATTGATGGTCACGAAGTAGATGAAGTTAAGGAATTCTGCTACCTAGGCAGCAAAATATCCAAGGACGGACGGAGCAAGGAGGACATCAAAAGCAGACTAGCACTGGCAAAAAGGACATTCCTGGGCAAGGGAAGTCTACTAGTATCAAACATATACCTTAATTTGAGGAAGAAATTTCTGAGGATGTACGTCTCGAGTACGATATTGTATGGTAGAGAAACATGGACAGTGGGAAATCCGGAACAGAAGAGAACCGAAACATTTGAGATGTGGTGCTACAGAGGAATGTTGAAAATTAGATGGACTAATAAGATAAGGAATGAGAAGGTTCTGCGCAGAATCGGAGAGGAAAGGAATATTTGGAAAACACTGACAAGGAGAAGGAACGGGATAATGGACAGAATGTTCTTAAGACATACGGGAATGACTTCCATTATACTAGTGGTAGCCGTAGAGGGCAAAAATTGTAGAGGAAGACAGAGATTGGAACACATCAGCAAATAATTGAGGACGTTGTTTGCAAGTCCTACGCTGAGCTGAAGAGGTTGTGTACAGGTGAGAAAGTCGTGGCGGGCCGTATCAAACCTGTCAAATGACTGATGACCCAAAAATAAAACTGAGAAACTGAAGAAAGAGCAAAAAATGTTTGAATATTTTGGCGTTTTTCGTTGTGCAGCTGACCTCCTACAAGGCAGGAAACGTGAAATTCCAACTCAGCACCCCCTCTCCGCCCCTTCACCCCCCAAAGAACGGGATAAAAACCTCTGCAGTTTTGTTACAGGAAAACTACCTCTTGACTGGGCTAAGGAAGCAACATTAAGCCTCCTTTGATTATGGAATCCGAGGAGCTAGTGCCAGTCACACATTTCACGCTAAAGTAGGAGCAACGAAATTATTCCATTAACTTGTAGCAGCTGTTTAGCTACTGCTATTAAAACGGTGGTAGCTTGTTTTACAGGAACATTATTACAAATGGGTCACTTGCTGTTAGGTGCGAGTAGCGTAATTGTTGAGGCTGTCCGTTGTGTACCGCCTACAGGGTCCTCACCTCACGTCGAGAGTAAAACAGTGGGAAAAACTATGACGATTTTCATTTAACTGTTACTTGCAAACGTTCTTCTGTCAACTCTTCTTTATGATCGTTTGTTCACTCATGGCAATTGATGACGTAACATGCGACGCGGTTGGTTGACACCAAATTGCGGACACAGTGCAAGAGTCCACTGTATGGAGCAGCATGCTTTTGTAATATAGTCATCATCACATGAACACGTTTACGAATGCACATGGCATAGCGGAAAGGTGGCTCAAAAATTAAAGACTATAACAAACTAAAAGACTTCGAGGTTACAAGTCGTAAAATCGTAGAGAAGCAATTTTAGTCCGTTATATCGATTACAATCGATAGAAGAAAATACCGTCATGTATCATAGAGACACAATTACTTTCGCATAATTAATTGGAGTCGAAAAGTTTTCGCTAGTATTCCATTAGAAAACGTTAGATATATTAAAGATACCAAGCAAACAGGAAATTTGAATGAGGTCAGCCTTTGGAAAAGGTTAACAAAAGATTGCATATGTGTTCTGGTTAGCAGGTGTAACGATATGTTTTCAAACGAATAATACTGGTATATCTGGCGTACGAACTGATTTGATAGGAGAAAGGGATAGACGTGTAATAGAATTTTAGAATGAAGTACGTATTTACGAACCAGATACAAAAATTAAATAAGACTAATGTGATACTGCCACCATTTCCTCCTATACAATACACTCAGGTACAACAATTTTCATACAAATATTGATATAAGCATTTTCAGTTCTATCAGAATATTAAAGTAGGTAAAAAACATGTTCATTACATAGTAAATTGGCAACAGAAAAGGTTTTTAAACTCGTTGAAAATATTGCTACCAAAAAGATTTTATTTAACAAAGAAATGGTTCAATTGGCTCTGAGCACTATGGTACTTAATATCTGAGGTCATCAGTCCCCAAGAACTCAGAACTACTTAAACCAAACTAACCTAAGGACATAATACAGATCCATGCCCGAGGCAGGATTCCAACCTGCGACCGTAGCAGTCGCGCGGTTCCAGACTAAAGCGCCTAGAACCGCTCGGCCACACCGGTCGGCCTTAATTTAACAAATCTTACAGAAGTGATAACATTTAAAAGCATGGTTTAAAATAACCGTGACTTTAAAACATACTTAAAACTTAATGCAACGTGCAATACTATAAAACACCCAATATAAATGCCAGTGGTAATAACAAATAAGAGATCAGCTACAATGAACATAGCTTTCAATGAATCATTACAGAATGAACATAAGAGATGAATCATTACAGGTTTAACTAAACGATAACTGCCTTTAACGTGGCAACATACCAAACAACAGTGGAAGTAAACATCATTATGACGACGACAACGGTATTCCTTCTTTCACTGTTGCGTTGTTGTCATTGTCCAAAAGCAGCAAAATAAACAATGATAACCACATAGCAGAGTAAGGATCCATTATTGTATACACTTTTAACCTGGAGGATGTAACCATTACGGCACCTCACCTCAACCTCTCGGTACCAGCAAAATTCTACTGTGTTTCTGTAAAATACTTAACATATTTCTGTGACAACATTCTGATTTGATTTCATTAATGTAGATGTACTTCGATACATCGATATGTATATATTTCAATGATATTATTCTTATGTGTATTCTTTCTTTTGTCACTATGATCTTTGAAGTACTTGTAACTCTGATTTTTGGGCGCGTAAGCGGTTATTAGAGAGTCATGCTTTGGTCGTCATGTTAAAAAGACGCAAATTGTAGTCAGTTTATGAAATGTGAACTTTAACAATGAGGAAGATATTTTAAAGTATGTTTTATATTCTGAAGTGATGTTTTGGAACGAGTTACGTGATATTGCAACAAAAGTAATAAAAAAAGAAGTTTAACTTAAATTCGGAGTGCTGATTACTTTTTTACATCACCATTGTCCTAACTTGCAAAAGTTTAATCTTCAAGAATGGTTTATGAAACGCACCTTTAAAACTTTTGAATATCGTAGAATAACACCTAGGCCTCTTTGCATCCGAGCTTGGAATCATCACTACCTAGACTTTCGACGATTGAGCCATGAGTTCACAACGAGAGCAGCGTGGGAAACACGAAAAGATGAGTGCCTAGTTTATCCACTATTTCAAGAAATGACTATTAACTGTGCTCTAATGACACCTGCCGCATAATATAACTTTGCTGTTGCCCGAAAATGCAATATTTAGCAGCGTGAGCAACACTACAATCATAATTAATTTGTGACCTTTGTTGTGGTAGGGAAGGACCATCTTCACGTACTTTCAGCTGTCTGAAGAGGCACGGTAGTCGGTGGCTGCAGCTCGTCTCCTGCTGCTGGTAATGTGCGCGCCGTGGTACCTCTTCAAGGTGCCGCAGCTGTGGCCACCCACACTGTGAAGTGTTTGTTCAGGTTGTAGTAAGATGATGAGGTATTCTCTCGCATTTCTTTGCAGTGTCGTCCTCGGTGAGTGCTAGCACAATGGAAGCAAAGAGCTCGTATCTGAGAGGCACTTTAAGACGGCTGGTAGCATCTCTCGGAGGAAACTGTGTAACAGCAACAAGCGCTGAGCCGGGCCAGCGTTTATATTGCCGGCGCCGGCCGACAGTGATTTGTTTGCGCCGCGCCGCGCCGCTCTGCGGCCTTTGATGTGGCTGGTGGGCGCGGCCGATTCTGTGGTCGCTTTCACGTCGCTGGCAGACACTTGCTTACCGGCTCACCTGCTAGCGGCGCTACTTGGACGGCGTGCAGAATGAACAGTTAGTCCATTATCATCACCAGTGCGAACCCGTTTAGCTGTTATTATTAAGTTTCAGGGTGATTCAAAGCTACACTTTACCATCGAGTTCACTTAATCCAATACTAGAAGTATTTTCGACGCACACACTAACGCAAATAAGTAACTAAATAAAAAAGGAACGACGCACAACAAAGGAATTATCCGAATGGGACAGAAATCGGTGGATGTGATGCACATGTACAGACAAAAAGAAATGATTACAGCTACAGAAAAATTTGAAGATTTATTCAAAACTTGAGCAACTCAGTAGCGTGTTAGCCCTTATACAAGAAGTTATTCGGTTTGACATTGATTGCTAGACTTGTTGGTTGCCCTCCTGAGTGACATCCTGCCAAATTCTGTCTGATTGGTACGTCTAACGGTACCACCTTTCTTTATATTCATCCGGATAGTTATCAGACAGTTCAGTTCTTTCTAAGGCCTTGTATGTATGTCTTTATATATATCATTCTGTCCTATTTGATAAAAAAAACTTGATATTCATTGCGAAGATGTGTGGAATGTTCTGGAAGGACGTGCGTTGTCATAATTATCAGTGGACTGCTGTCACTGATAAAATTATGTACATACACTAAATTAAGTAACTAATCAAGAAATTGAAGCAGTAAGTCCTTAGCAATAATCAACTAGAGACTGCAGAGATGTTAGCACGAAAAATCAATTCTTCTAATTAACAAAACTGCAATCTAAGAATCCAGTAACCTTAGACCTTACTATCTCGAGAAACAGCTTAAACTTTATTACCAAGCGATGTATTTTCATTTGTTATTTATTTTTATGTCTTCCTATGGGGAATTATGGGGGTGTCCGGATACTTTTGATCACATAGTGTATTTAACTAGTTTCGGAAATATCCCGAGATCCGGCCACTGGACTGGAATACATTCACTTCTACGATTCAACATATGGCCTCCATCTAACTACTAGCAACTCTCGTCAATGACAAAAAGCAGGAATATAGTTCAAATTCAAGAGGGAAGAGGTCACACAGAAACAACACACTGAAATTTCGACGGAAAGATACATAGTTTATTGGCTTCTACTGAACATAGCTGAGTCCATGTTGTTTTCTAAAACACTACCGTCCAGCTAGACATTGGCTGCACGATCTGATGTAAGGGTTACCAAGAAAGCGCAGGGTTGGTTAAATGCAATTGTCGTTTAGAACACCGGGAAGTTCAATCTAAAATCAACAGCCACGTAAGGTAACGCACCACCGGAATTCCAAGAAATAACACGGTTGATCTTGTGAAATACACTTCGAAAACTCCAATTCCATTCCAGAGGGCACACGACTTCTACATCCTACGGGTGCTACTGGCCGAGTCCCAATCTCGAGAGCTCCCGAAACGCTGCACGAAATTATCTACAACTAATTTCACAAGTCGCGTTACGGTGTGTGGCGGAGGGCTGTTTGTGTTTGACAGTTTTCTTCCTCTTCCAGTCGTGAATGGTTCACATGCTGTTAAGCCTCCGTGTGAGATCGAATCTCCGTTACTTTTTACTACTTGGTGTTTTCGCGAGATATGCTTGCTAGAAGTCAGTACATTGTCTGACTCCTCTAAGAATGTACAGCCTCGCAACTTCAACACTAAAAAAATCGTGCGCAGAACGCTTCTCTTCCAGCACCTACTACCTCGATTGGCAGGCTATCTGCGTGATGGTTTCACGCTTACTAACTGTAACGAAATTCGCTGCTGTTCTTTGATTTCTCCCTGTTTCCTCTATTAATACTGACTGCTATGAATCCCAGACTGACGAGAAATATTGAAATACTGATCGAACGAGGATTTTGGAAGCTACCACCTTTCTGAGGACTCTTCCAGTGAATCTCTATCTAGCATCTGCCTTACCTCTGATTAGCTTTAGTTTAAATCACTTCGGCCAGCAAGTGTGGCCAAGCGGTTCTAGGTGCTTCAGTCTGGAACCGCGCTACCGCTACGGTCGCAGGTTCGAATTCTGCCTCGGGCATGGATGTGTGTGATGTCCGTAGGTTATATAGGTTTATGTAGTTCTAAGTTCTAGGGGACTGATGACCTCAGATGTTAAGTCCCATAGTGGTCAGAGCCATTTGAACCATTTTTTTTTCAGTCACTTCATACGCATATTCCTTGGTATTTTGTGCATGTGACAACTTCAAGTGATCATATAATCGTGCAATAACGTGCCCTTCTGCTTATTTGTGTACAATACATTTTTATGTAGAGTGCCAGTCCTTGCAATAGACACTGATCCTCAGCAGATCTTCCTGCATTTCACTACAATCTTTTAAGGCTGCGACTTCTCTGTATACAACAGCACCATGCACGAAAAGCCTCATGGAACTCCCGGCGCTATCCACTAGGTCATTTATTTATGTAGTGAAAAGTGGGGTTCTATATCACCTCCTTTTACGTTGAAGATTTCAGTCCGTTAAGAGTAACATGCTGTTTTCTATTTGCTCTTCGATCCAGTGATGCAGCTTCTCTGATATCCTGTATTTTTTTTTTTTTCACTAGCCGAGAGTGCAGAACTGTATCGATTGCCTTCCAGCGTGTTAAGAGTCTGGGGGAAAGTGAAGGCACTTCCACTGATCTGCTTCCTGCTCCCGCTTATAGCGCTTTGATAAGGCACAACTCACTGTAAAAGCTGCTCGAAAATGTCGACGATAGGAAAAATTTACTCGCCCTAGAAATCAGCATAGCCTGTTGCAACCACCATCCATTTAGGAGGATTAGGGGAAACCCAGCAAAAAGTCCCTTGCTCTGTAACTGAGGTTAATACAATAGCGAACAGGGCGCTTACGGAAGTGCGTCTGGGAAACGGTGTGTCCAAGCGGGATACAGAAGAGTGGAAAAGAGGACGATATTTGACTGCTGCTATGTTATAGCTTAATCGGATTATAGAGAAGGCTACTGGTGGAAACGACAGGGAAGACAGTAAGCTAACAACCGGGGTAATAAGCGAATGCCTCCGGAGCCTCATGAATAACGACGGGGAGCAGGCCTGAGCGGGGGCAGATAATCTCCGCGGAGGACCGCACGCCGGGATGCTGGGGGCGGGGGGGGGGGCGGCTGCGGCCCTGGGGAGCCCTTGGAGGCGCAACGTGGCCCCAGGGAGCGCGGCGCACGGCCTGAATCACGGGCCCCGGGCCCAGGCCACCCGGCCGTGCTTTACGACTCTGCCGGCGCGCGCGGGGGTTCCCCGCCTGACGTACGACACGGATGTACAATACCGTCCCGTCCCTAACCCGGCGCCTGCCGCCCTCCGGGTATTACCTCTTCCGCCCCCAACGCTGCGCCTCGGCTGAGGTGGAGCCTCTGCGCCAGACAGAAGTTTTTCTCAAGCAGCCCTTCTTACAACAACTGAGGCTTAGGTCCCGTGCTGACCAAAACATCCTCATCAGAACGCATTAAACCTCTTCACCTGTTCCGCACTACGAATGTTCAAGGCATTTTCTCAAGGGTGGGCAGTATTTCGGTTTCATCAGGGATTATGTTCCATGCGAGTATAGTGATTCTGTGGTTTTCCACACACTGAACATTATTCCACCACTTCATTCTGTATCTTTTTAGGATACCTATAATTGACCACTTTCCAATCTCCGCTCAATATTCTCTTTACGATCTGGAAGCGAATATCCCACTACACCATTCACGAACTTCACTTCGCACCCTTATACAATAACGGGAGAGTTATCTATCAGGATATCTTTTCGAATGTTATGTGTTACTGTTTGTCGAATTGTGCCAGTTTCATTTGAATGTCGTCTGACTGTGTGAACATATTAATGTGATACCGCATTTACTGCAGTTGACTTACTGTTTCGATTATTTATTCATTTATTATAGATTTTGGTTCTTTTGGTTCTAAATTTCGAAACACCATCACTTTGTGACAGTTTTACTTGTGGAATCTGTTACAGCACTCACTGATGGCCGAAACATTTTAACCGCTGTTGACAGCGAGACTGCCGGGCGTTGTGGACGAGCGGTTCTACGTGCTTCAGTCTGGAACCGCGCTCCTGCTATCGTCGCATGTTCGAATCCTGCCTCGGGCATGGACGTGTGTGATGTTCTTAGGTTATTTAGGTTTCAGTAGTTCCAAGTCTAGGGGTTTGATGACCTGAGATGTTAAGTCCCATAGTGCTTAGAGCCACTTGACCCATTTGAAAAGTGAGACGAAATGCCACGTGGAGGCGTTGGGAATACATGACGCGGCAAACAAAGTACATAAGGGGAGAAGAGACAAATAGGGAACAAGTAGCGGCGTTTCAGGCCATAAATGCAGAAATCGACTAAAATATGCGACCTTGACTGAGGGCTTAATATTGTCGCCTGGCGCGTGCCAATGAACATCTCGGAAGCGACGTGGCTGATCGGCTGTTAATGTGCTCCAGTCGTCAGCACCTATAGAGAATGGCTGGAGGTATCTGTTGTACATTTTTTTATTTAGATATATAAGTATTTTGCCAGAACATATTCATGAAATCTAGTAATCTTATGTTGGCAAAATTTCGGGCATATTTTATAAGTTTTACATTGATTTCGTCACATGCTGGAGCCTTGCTGTTCTTGCTAGATGTTACTGCTTCCAGTAGTTCCTACCACGTTATTAGTCTAAACTACTATCTGGTTCAGACAGAACCATCTGTGTATCTTACACATTCGTCCATAGTGTTTCGTAGTAGATTTAGATGATGTATTTACTTGCAGATTGTCCTCATCCTCTTTATTTAAATGTTTCATTGTTTATATGGTTTGTCTTCCTCTTACATCATGTGCAATATCTGCAATATATTTTTTGTAAGGTTTTGAACTTGTCTGACATTCCTTTTAACTGCAGCTGATTTCCTTTTATAATCTAGTCTCAGAGCATGATCATTTGGGAAACATAATATTTTTATGACAGCCTATTTTTTTATTTTCAGTTAGAATACGTATTTCATCATCCCAGTATTGCAGACCTCTTTCGAAAAAAACTTTTCTTTCTCTCTCCAAATGCTACTGTTGCTACTTTAATTAATGCTTCCTTTATATTATTCCATTCCTGGTTTCTGTTATTGACTTTTATATCTAAAATGATTGTACTCTTCAAACCTTTTCTGGTATAGTAACCGGATACTCTCTTCTTGAAGAAATACATTTTAATTGCTGAATCAACAATATTTCATTTCTCTTTGTATCTTCCATCTTTTAAATAGTTTTATTTTTGAGACTGATAAGAAATAGTCTAAAGAGACATCTGGACCTCTGAAGACCCTTGTGTCTTCTAATAAAGACCAGGTCTTTTGGTTTGCAATTGCGTAATCTATAAGTGTGACAGAGCCTCTAGCTGACAAAGTATCTTTAAGGATCTGTTTATGCCTGAAGAATGTGTTGGTAATCCTTAGCTCATTATTTAATGAGAGTGCCTTCAGCCTATACCCATTATTGTTTATTACATTTTCCCCTTCAGAACTAATAACATCTGCGAGGGGTGTTACCCACCTTGCCATTTATATTTACTGCTATTATCACATAATGATTGTTGTTTATTTTATACAGGGTTCTTTGCAAGATATCATGGAAGTCTTCAGAGTCATCAATCTGTACCTCTTCTGTGGCATATACTCCAGTTGCCGGAAGGTAAACTCTTAGTATCTTCATTCTGAACATTATTCTCGGCTCGCTGATGATAATGTAACAGACTTTATGAGGTGTATTTCATTACTGATATTAGCAGTTCCTGGTGACTTCTTAATTTTCGTATCTTTAATGGGTTGCTTTACTTCTTACTTTGGGGTAGGAACCATTTAGACGTATTTTTATTTTATTTTCTTCTTATTTATTCGATCATTATGATTAAAATACTTTAAACATTCAGATTCTTGATGTTTTGATATTACTATCAGGATTACTGTGTTTCTATATGTTTGTTCAACTGTCGCATTACTTTGCATTCTATCCTTTGGTTCCCCTGAAAATCATACTCTACATTACTAATGCATCAGTCTTACTTCCCCTGTTAAATTTTGTGTACGTCTATTTATACAAGAGATGTTTTCCTATTGTAATCTGTTCTCTAATTTACGTCACTCGGTGATGGCAAAAATTTTAAAACATATTTCCATTTTATGCGTTATTAATATTTTAATTCCATTATTCCAGAGTCTTAATTCTGTTTTGCAGTACACTTTCTCCTAGTTCCAGCAACATACTATGTCATTACTTCATTAAGTTGAATACATCCACCATTTGTATTATTGCTTATAGGCTTTTTTTTCAATCTTCCGGCTGAATTGATTCGAATATATAGTCTGATACAGTACTGCTGACACATGTGTATTTAAAATCTGCAGGTCAATGTAAAATATCAGGTCGAGCGTACTTCTTACCCGTATTATTCTCAACAATGGGAAGCCCGCGGGACAGGTGTTCGCCTTTGATATTGATGTCACTACACATACGTACGGCGTTTTTCCTAATGGATCTCAGTTGCCTGGGAAAGTGCACAGAGGAGTGCTCATCAACCCCGGAGTTAAATAAATGCAGAAACCGAGGGATGAATTGCCTTCGATGTACTGGGAGTAAATTTTCTATCTGGAAGAAAGACGTGTAGTAAAAATTAGCTGTCATAGACGTGATGACAATCAAGTGAAATAGTGAGTCTGACAGGAACGAGAGAACCATATGAAACACCAGCAAAAGAGTTCTCTAAGAAAAATAGGATAAAATACCTCTAGACGTTACGTCGCGTAATTTTGTAACTCAAAGACAAAAAACGAAACCACCTTTGCAAGGAACTTCTGCATTTCGATGAAACGGTTGTGTTTTAATGACGGTAGAGACGGCCTCAGCATTAATATTTGCGAAAATGCTAAAAAAATAATAAAAAACCTTTTGCTGCAGATGGTATTGTCAAGTAGACGGTTACAGGGGCGTTTCTTAGCACACATGTATAGAGTCCAAATGAGACAAAGCCAGTTTGAAGTTCAGTAAGCATTGCTGAAAAGGTGTTGAGCATCGCTTGTATTTGAGCACTATTAAGGCGATGAATTTCAAGGCTCCTGTAATGTATGTCGATGAGGATTCTACTCTGGGCCCTTCTGACGGGGTGGCTATTGTTCCAGACAACACGGCGTCGATTTCTGTCCTGCCATTCACACACACTTTCTGGAGACAGCCAACCCTAACCTACTAGTGGTGCCACAGAACACAAGTAATATGCAAATGAAAAATAATGTAATAATACAATAATAATAATGTAATAAAATCTTCTCTAGTTTCTTGCCGCCTTCCTATTCAAGCGTTAGCGAAGTTTTGGAAGATATTTACTCTCCTGTCATGTAGGTGAATAACTCGGGCTATTTTCGTTATCTCCTGAGAATAACAAAATATGGCCTTTTGTAGAAGAAGGTTTTGTAAAGACCGTGAAATACCGGTTCTTACGGAAATGCATCTATTCAAAATGACACACTCAAGTTTTACTAATATAGACAATTTTAATCAAACGTTAATACGGAAAATTAATAGCCACATTCTTATCCACAACTAGTATTCAAAAAAATAACTTTATTTGCATTATCAGTTTCAGAACACAAATGTTTCATTTTCAGATGGCTGGGAACCAAGCTGAAGTGTAAGCCAGCACTAGAGTTCAAAATGTGGTCATTTGCACCAAGAATGTCGTCAATTTTGGCCGCGTACTGAAATGTACGTATCTGTTTCTGCAATAGATAATAATTACGGGCTCATAAGAGAGAAAGGGAAAGAAAGCGTTATAAAAAAACGTTAATTCATGTTAAGCATGATATCGGATGTTGCATCTGGATCTACAGTCCGCTAGCCGTGAATGCTACTGCTGTTCTTAAAATTTGTATGCAAGTAGATAGTATGAACTGGTAGATCTAAAAGAAGTTTAACTTCCTTTAGACACAGTCAGAATTTAAGGATTCAGATTTTTTATAGCTGCAAACTTCTTGGTAACTTCTATATTGAACTGCTGTTCCTCTGTCACATGTACATATTAATTAATTGTCCAGAAATTGTCGAATACGTTAATCTTGTTTCATTTCAGTCATGAACGGTTTGTTGAAAGAATTATACAGTCGCTGTTGGGGTTGTTAGTGCAACATCATTGTTAAGGACCACCCTAGACGAAGAGGCTGTGGAATATAATGCATTCCATCCGGAAAATTGACTCTAAGAAATTTCTAACTTCTTATGATATATTGGGCCTAGCTCTTCGACAGGTCGCTAATTGGCGTATTTTGTTATCTCTTCTACGAGTCAGTTAAGCCTTTTACCATTCAACCGCCCCTCTTTGTGTATCTTCCACGTGCCTTGAGGGTCTGATTGGATATGGGGCCCACACATTTCACCAGTAGTTCAGTACTGGTAGTAAATCTATTTTGTAAGCTATCTTGCCACTGTATCATAATTGTCATTCGTTGTACTTACAGATTTAGAGCACATGACTGTTGCAGTTCATAATGCCACATCTTATTCTTGTGGAATGTTTGACTTGACTGGTTCTGTTGTGATTAATTAATCCTTCAGTAAAATTTATAACACTTCCACATTTCAGTCACGGAGTAAAATAATACTGTAAGTAGGCTGTTTATGTTTTCTTTATGTAAGTAGGCTGTTTATGTTTTCTTATTGGCAACGTTACGTAGCGCTCTATATGAAAATCACTGGCTGTGCTGTGTGCAGTCTGTGGCTAGTTTGCATTGTTGTCTGCCATTGTAGTGTTGGGCAGCGGCAGCTGGATGTGAACAGCGCGTAGCGTTGTGCAGTTGGAGGTGAGCCGCCAGCAGTGGTGGATGTGGGGAGAGAAATGGCGGAGTTTTGAAATTTGCAATACTGGATATCATGAACTGCTGTATATATTATGACTTTTGATGACTATTAAGGTAAATACATTGTTTGTTCTCTATTAAAATCTTTCATTTGCTAACTATGCCTATCAGTAGTTAGTGACTTTCGTAGTTTGAATCTGTTATTTAGCTGGCAGTAGTGGCGCTCGCTGTATTGCAGTAGTTCGAGTAACGGAGATTTTTGGTGAGGTAAGTGATTTGTGAAAGGTATAGATTAATGTTAGTCAGGGCCATTCTTTTGTATGGATTTTTGAAAGTCAGATTGCGTTGCGCTAAAAAAAAAATATTGTGTGTCAGTTTAAGCATAGTCCTGTATAAATTGTTCAAAGGGGACGTTTCATAATACTACAATTTTTAATTTAGGAAAGTGGAAAACTCATGAATAGTTCGGAACATCAAGAGCCAGTTATTCTACCCTGCACCATGTTGGTAACTGCTTACCATTTAAATACTTTTTATAGACAAATTTTTATTAAAATATTTTCTACACTGACAGAAGCATAATTCCTTTGTGCTTAGGTGTTATAATGTTATTTAGTCCTTTCATCATCCCTTTTGGAAATGTTCTCCCATGTCTTAATCGTGAAACTTCTGAGTCTTAGAAATCACCATCGTAAACAATGTGGCAATTAAAAGACTTGACTGGTGAATGCGTCCAATGATTACAGTTAGTTAGTACATAGAAAAGTTTGGGAGCAACGTTAAACAGCTTAGTTGAATACTACACACGGCCAAACTCATTTCGAGAAAATGCAGCAGCCTCGTAAGGAAATATTAAACGGCGAAGGACTCTTCGCTGTTCAATTGTAATAATTCATATATTTCCAGGGAGTGCAGCTTTTAAAGGCATAAACGGAAGCAGTGTATCAATCGTGTCTGTGCTCACGATAACCATTTCCATCGAAAATTAATTTAGAGACCAAAATTAGAAGCAATTACTATTAATTATTAATTGTGATTCTCCAACAGAAAGGGGTTCCTACTCAGTGGTCTGAAGATGACCACAGTAGTGGTCGAAACCGGTCACCTTGTTAAATAAATCGTGATCAAGACTGTTTTTAATAGTAATTATTTACAAGACATTGATCACTGCTGTTCCCGTAATGCATTCAAAAGTAATAAAATTAGAAGCGATTGCAGCATATCGGAGGAAGCACACAGTGTCATATTAAAATTGATTGGCGACTCCATGTTGTCTTGTGCACTACGACCAGATAACAGGTATACTTGAAAAAAGAGACAGCATTGGTCGTATATTTTTTACTATTGCAAAATCGATTTTCTGTCACTGCGTGACCATCTTCAGTGCTAGAAGTTAAAAACTTTTTCACATTACGATCAGAGAGTACAACATAGAAAATCACAATTACATCTGCATATGAACATAACACTTGTTAGAAACAAACCTGTATTGTATAACTTAAATTAGGATGCACTGTTGTCACTAAGCTTACGACAATCACATAGACTGAGGTCGCTGTTTACCTGCACTTGTTCAGCAGACCTCGGTGTGACGGGGCTTGACACGCCCTCTATGTGACATGTGTCACGTGAAGACATAGTATTACTGGTTTTGCGAATTATTAACACTAAATAACTCTTGTACTTTAGTGAATGGTGTAGTAATTCAAATTTAAAATGTACGTACAACACATAGCAGACGGAGGGGAATATCTAAAATACATTGGCGTATTGTTTTTAAACAATACGCCAACTTTAAACAACTTATCGTCTATCTATTTTATGCTTTATTGTTTAAAAACAATACGCCAATGTATTTTAGATATTCCCCTGCGACTGCTATGTGTTGTACGTACATTTTAAATTTGAATTACTACACCATTCACTAAAGTACAAGAGTTATTTAGTGTTAATAATTCGCAAAACCAGTAATACTATGTCTTCACGTGACACATGTCACATAGAGGACGTGTCAAGCCCCGTCACACCGAGGTCTGCTGAACAAGTGCAGGTAAACAGCGACCTCAGTCTATGTCATTGCCGTAAGCTTAGTGACAACAGTGCAAATTTAAGTTATACAATACAGGTTTGTTTCTAACAAGTGTTATGTTCATATGCAGATGTAATTGTGATTTTCTATGTTGTACTCTCTGATCGTAATGTGAAAAAGTTTTTAGCTTCTAGCACTGAAGATGGTCACGCAGTGACAGAAAATCGATTTTGCGATATTAAAAAATATACGACCAATGATGTCTCTTTTTTCAAGTATACCTCATATTAAAATACTTAACTTTTCTTTGGTGAACTCCACGTGGAGTTCAATACGACACGATAAACTTAACATGAAATGAGCTAGTAGTCCACTGTAGAACTGGCGTAGTGAAACAAAGCCGGTCGTGGAGGTTTACAGTGCTTACACGCTTCTAAAATCGTCACTGGTCGTGAGGAAGCAGAACAAGACCTGTAGCTATCTCACAGCTTCTCAGCGGAGACAACATAACACGGCCAGGTGGGCGTTTCGGTGGTATGAGGTTGTGTGCGCGGCAGCTCGTCAGCTATGCTAATGCCTCGTTACGGGAATTTGGGTGCGAATACATTGCTTCGACATTCGAAGCGCTCTCACTAAACAGCAACTCCGTATAAAGCGGCTCTCCTGCACACACTCACAACCAAATGATACCGAGGAAGCTCTAAATGGTGATCAGTGTTGTTTCCTTGTTAGGAGTATTCAGAAAAGGAGAAAAAGAGAAGATTGATACGTACAGTCCCATCAATGTCGACGTCATTAGTGACAGAGAAAAAAAGACTCGGATGGTGCAAGACAAGCGAGAGGCAATTGGCTGTCTACTTTCCAGAGGATCCACCCCTAATTAACTTCGTCTATTTACGGGAAAATTCAAGAAAACTACTTGAAACTTATATCGGAATAGCTGGAGTTGTTTAATCATCACTTCTAGGTCAGAATCAAGCGTGCTTGTAATCACATCATTTTGCTTCAGTTCTATGAGCAAAAGGCCCGAAAAGATAGACTAGTCGGGGCTGATTTCACCAAACCCCAGTCTGATAACAGCACGAGCCATTATAGCCCTCTTCTAATCGTGTCCGCACGAGAGTACTATCAGAATTGCAAGTGATGCAAAGGACTAGCTTGCACAAATACGTCATTACAGCTAGTATTGAATTCATTAATGAAACTATGGGGTGAGTTCATGTAATACACCCATTACCAGTGTCCATTAACGTAGGAAAATAGAAACATAGAGCAATAACAATTATACTTTTTTCGCTACTACGTTCATTAACGACAACATCGTCGTGAAATGTTTGGAAGTTGAAATATTACAATGAAACGTATAACCTTCCCTCATTTATCGACCTTAATGACAGTGAAAAATTAAACCGCGTGTACCTAATGGAAATTTGGGAAAAGCAATCGACACCGAAGTTAATCTGTCGGTAAAGAAGGAGGAAAGGGTTACATCTAAATGAAAAGGAAAAATGCAAATGAAACTGGTGGAAATTAATTTTGAAAAGGGGTAAAGTTAATAAAGAAAGTAAATGTGCGGCCGTTACGTTAACAATTAACTAGCGGTAATGAGATATTTGAGATTTGGGGGAAATTACGGTCGCCAGTCCTAAGGACAATTACTATAGTAACTGAAAAAGAAAGGTTATTACACATATAATTAGCACTAGAAGCGTGGCAACTGAAGGTTGACACGTGCAGTGTGAAAACTGAAAGTTTGTCAGAAGTAATAAATTTCGCTACACTCTGACTTAATTTAGCAAAAGAATTAATAAAACAGGAAAATCGAAAGTTAATTTAGTGACTGAAGTTAATAGTGAGCTATCTTTCTGAAGCACATCGAAATTCAGTAAGATACGGTTAGTCTTGGACTACCTCAACAATCATTTCAAAAGCTACTTGAATCTACGCAATTTAGAAATAAGAGATTTAACTTTGAACTTGAATTAAATGATTCTGAACAATTAACAATAGTAAAATTTAGTATGTACCAAGCTGAGCTGCAGTCACAGGTAAGCTAAAATACGGTAACCAAACTCGCTCTCTTAATTTGTGCTTGTGTGATCTAAATATTGTAGCCAGCTATGAATGCCTTAACTGAACTTTGAAATTAAAGCAGTGAAATCAAATTATATTACTTTAATGCTGGCGTTTGAATTTCAACGACACTCGGTTCATTTCGGAAAAGGAAGGGACCCTGCTTGGCAATGCAATTGGGACAATGAGCAACAAAGGATCATGATAAGTTGCTGTAATTTTGTGATGCAACAATTTTAAAAGTTTGAAAAGCTGAGGTCTGCCATACAGTTCTACAACTTTATGTGCTTCCAGTCTTCCTCGTTGGTTGATTGAAGGTTTGAAGCCGTCGATCGAGGAGGTGGCGACAGTCACTCATTGTCGGCCGTCGCTGTTGCAGAAGCTGGATGTTGGCGCGCCTTCTTCTCGACACGGTCACCAGACGAAACGGGCTCTTGATGTGCGCCAGCTAATGCTTCCCGTCCGCGACACCATGTCAGAAACTATCATCGAAAGTCGAGCGCAATTACATGCTGCCAAACCCCGAAAGCGCGGCAACTCGCGGGAGCTTCACACAACACACCTGCTCCACTGCACCACCCCAGCCAGACTCCCTCTGCTGAGAGTTAACACTACCAAAGATCCTACACACTTTGATTCTTCACACGACCTATCGATGTAATCGTTCGATAGCAGTTTTCCCTAGGCAAGACCCAGCGTAAAAATACAAATAATATTTACGAAACAAACCAATTATACATGGACATAAATGCATAAATATATATATATATATATATATATATATATATATATATATATACATATAGTAAAACAATTACAATATGTGAAGACACAGAAATGTCATATATTCAGGTAACAAAAATAAGTAAAACAAATTTATAGTACAATAGATGGAAATAGGAGGATATGCATTTCCGGCGTTACAAACAGTTATTTAAAATCCCATAAGTATCGTTGGAACATAGAGCGATGACAATTATACTCTTTCTCCTACTACGTTGCTACATCGCGACATCGTGGAGAGTGGTAGCGCATTTGGCTAATATCAGTACGTCCTGGGTCCCAGGAGCAGTCACTGCTTAAATCCGAATTAAAAATCATCACCAATGGGCGCCGAAGATTTTTGGTAGAACGCGTCACCCTCATTCTGCCAACGGCCTTAAGAGGGCGAAGGAGCGGACGAAGGTTCAGCTAGAAAACTGTCCTTAAAAACTCGGAGGAATTAACAGTGATCAACGGTATGTGGGTGTAGAAGGCAATGGTAAACTACTACATCAAGAACGGCAAACGTTTACCCACAGAACACATGGTCTGTAGTAAAATAATTTCATTAGGATTTAAATTCATCTGGCTTTTGCAGTGCGTCATTATAGAAAGTACAGGGTGAAAAGTATTTAAACCGACAAACTCTAGGAGGTTGTTGGAGACATCAAAACAAATATTTTTCCCTAATGTCACTTTTTCCTACGAGGAGTATTTAAACCAGTAAAGGAAGATTACTCTGGTGGCAAATTAATTAAACCAACAAACACTTTTCCATTTTTTTATGACCGAGAGACAACACATTAACACAACCCAATTTCAATCACAGTAGATTTTCAAAAATGCCTCCATTTACGCGTAAGCAAAGGTTACTCCGTCGGATCATGTTCTGCTTGACACGGGCAAAAACCCCAGGAGTATCGTGAACTGTTCCTGCTGCTGCTACTATCCGGGCAACCAGATCCTCTTTTGATGCAACAGGAATTGCAGAAACAAGGTTGCGCATCTCTCCCCACACAAAAAAGTCCAGAGGGGACATGTCTGGGGAGCGAACAGGCCATGGTGCAGGACCACCTCTGCCAATCCACATTTCTGGGAACCGTCTGTGCACGAATCGACGCACACGACGACTGAAATGTGCCGGCGCCCCGTCATTTTTGAACCACATGCGTCGTCTTGTAGGTAGCGGGACGTCTTCCAGCAATTCTTGCAATGCTCTGGCGCGAATATTATAATAATGCCTGCCATTTAATGGCCTAGGTAGCAGATATGGCCCAATTAAACAGTCCTCAACAACACCGAGCCACACATTAACGAAGAACCGCAGTCGATGAGCGCTAGTAACTGGGACATATGGGTTATCCTCACTCCAAACATGCGAATTGTGCATGTTGAAGACTCCATCACGCCAGAACGTTGCTTCATTGTTAAACAATACAGAGTATGGAAATTTAGGGTGCATTTCACACTGTTCCAGGTGCCACTGCGAGAACTGTGCTCTGGGTGGATAATCAACTGGTTCCAGTTTGTGGACACGCTGTAAGTGAAATGGACGTAACAATTGCTCTCGAAGGACTGTTCTTACAATCGTCTGATTCGTCCCCATGTTACGTGCAATTGCACGAGTGCTGATAGAAGGATCCCGCTCCACATTCTGCAACACAGCTTTCTCAAATTGCAGCGTTCTTACCGTGCGACGGCGTCCCTGTCCAGGTAATCCGCTAAATGACCCGGTCTCACGCAGACGTTGGTACACAGCAGCAAAGGTCGTATGATGCGGGATACAGCGATTAGGATATTGTTGTTCATAAACCCGCTTTGCAGCTCGTCCGTTGTGGTGCGCTACGTAGTACGCACCAACCATATCTGTGTACTCACTCCAAGTGTATCGCTCCATTAGTAAACAGAGAAAATCACTACGAGGTGCATTCAAGTTCTAAGGCCTCCGATTCCCTTCTCCGGAGTGGAAAGAGATAGAAACATGCGCATAGTTTTAAAATGAGGCCGCGTTCATTGTCAATACGTCCCAGGGATGGCAGCACCATACGGCAGACGGAATTTTACCGCCAGCGGCGAGAATGAGAACTGTTTTAAATACTTAAAATAGCGACGTTTTCCTTACTTGAACAGCGTGCAATCATTCGTTTTCTGAATTTGCGTGGTGTGAAACCAATTGAAATTGATCGACAGTTGAAGGAGACATGTTGTCATGGAGTTATGGATGTGTCGAAAGTGCGTTCGTGGTGCGACAGTTTAATGAAGGCAGAACATAGTGTGACAACAAACCGAAACAACCTCAGGCTCGCACAAGCCGGTCTGACGACATGATCGAGAAAGTGGAGAGAATTGGGGGATCGCCGAATGACTGTTGAACAGATCGCCTCCAGAGTTGGCATTTCTGTGGGTTCTGTGCACACAGTCCTGCATGACGACCTGAAAATGCGAAAAGTGTCATCCAGGTGGGTGCCACGAATGCTGACGGACGACCACATGGCTGCCCGTGTGGCATGTTGCCAAGCAATGTTGACGCGGAACGACAGCATGAATGGGACTTTCTTTTCGTCGATTGTGACAATGGATGAGACGTGGATGCCATTTTTCAATCCAGAAACAAAGCGCCAGTCAGCTCAATGGAAGCACACAGATTCACCGCCACCAAAAAAATTTCGGGTAACCGGCAGTGCTGAAAAAATGATGGTGTCCATGTTCTGGGACAGCGAGGGCGTAATGCTTACCCATTGCGTTCCAAAGGGCACTACGGTAACAGGTGCATCCTACGAAAATGTTTTGAAGAACAAATTCCTTCCTGCACTGCAACAAAAACGTCCGGGAAGGGCTGCGCGTGTGCTGTTTCACCAAGACAACGCACCCGCACATCGAGCCAACGTTACGCAACAGTTTCTTCGTGATAACAACTTTGAAGTGATTCCTCATGCTCCCTACTCACCTGACCTGGCTCCTAGTGACTTTTGGCTTTTTCCAACAGTGAAAGACACTCTCCGTGGCCACACATTCACCAGCCGTGCTGCTATTGCCTCAGCGATTTTCCCGTTGTCAAAACAGACTCCTAAAGAAGCCTTCGCCGCTGCCATGGAATCACGGCGTCAGCGTTGTGAAAAATGTGTACGTCTGCAGGGCGATTACGTCGAGAAGTAACGCCAGTTTCATCGATTTCGGGTGAGTAGTTAATTAGAAAAAAAAATCGGAGGCCTTAGAACTTGAATGCACCTCGTACTACACTGGTGGATAGCAGTTGCCTACAACTGAAGATCGCAATATGGCCTCGTAACAACTGAAGAGCGTAATAAGGCCTCCACCAGTTTAAATAATCCTCGTGGGAAGAAATGACATTAAGGAAAAGTCTTCGTTTTCATGTCCCCCACAACCTCCCAGAGTTTGTCGGTTTAAATACTTTTCACCCTGTATAAAACCCACGTTTCGGCCTTATGAGCACGGCCTTTCTCAGGGCAATTAAGCGGTTTTACACTTAACATTTTTAATATTTTTCTTTTTATTTTACACTTTTAAATTTATGTTGTAAAGTATGGTATGGAATGAGGCTGTACATTACCTAGAGCAGTTTTAATAAACCTGGTAACGGCTGCGGAAGACTAATTCGTCTCATGACACTCCCTGAACTGCCGAAAGATTACTCTGGTATTCCGGCATGGGGCGTCTGAACACCCTCCGGACGGTAGGGACATCGATGACGGTCGCTAGGTGGCATTACTGTAATTGCGGGCGCTGCGGTCGCCGATATGAGTGCCGCCTGCAGACCACGAATGTACGGCCGGCCTGTCAGGGCTGGCTACAAAGACAGCAGCGCCGCCTCTCTGTTCCTTGGTTGTGATTTCTCGGCGTTGCCGTACAGGTTTTTCTGCGCATCGGTATCTTGGTTCTGAATTCGCTAGAACTTACAAGGGAACCTCCCCATCGCACCCCCCCCCCCCTCAGATTTAGTTATAAGTTAGCACAGTGGATAGCCCTTGAAAAACTGAACACAGATCGATCAAGAAAACAGGAAGAAGTTGTGTGCAACTATGAAAAAAATAAGTAAAATATACAAACTTAGTAATCCATGCGAAGATAGGCAACATCAAGGAAACTGGGAGTTTAGGAGCAGCGTGGTCCCGTGGTTAGCGTGAGCAGCGACGGAACTAGAGGTCCTATGTTCAAGTCTTCCCTCGCGTGAAAAGTTTAATTTTTTATTTTCAGTTTATGTGACAAACTCTTATATTTTCATAACTTTTTTGGGAGTGATTATCACATCCACAAGAAAACCTAAATCGGGCAAGGTAGAAGAATCTTTTTACCCATTTGCCAAGTGTACAAGTTAGGTGGGTCGACAACATATTCCTGTCATGTGACGCACATGCCGTCACCAGTGTCGTATAGAATATATCAGACGTATTTTCCTGTGGAGGAATCGCTTGACCTATGACCTTGCGATCAAATGTTTTCGGTTCCCATTGGAGAGGCACGTCCTTTCGTCTACTAATCGCTCGGTTTTGCGGTGCGGTCGCAAAACATAGACACAAAACTTATTACAGTGAACAGGGACGTCATTGAACGAACGGACAGATCATAACTTTGCGAAAATAAAGAAAGTAGAATTTTCAGTCGAGGTAAGACTTGAATCAAGGACCTCGCTTTCCGCAGCTACTCACGCTAACCACGTGACCATGGCGCTCGTGAGCTCACGTTCTCCTTGATGTTGCCTATCTTGTACATGAACTACTCAGTTTGTATATTTTGCTTATTTTTTCATAGTTCCACAATACTTCTTCCTGTTTTCTCGATTGATCTGTGTTCAGTTTTTCAAGGCCTATCCACTGTGTCAACTTAAAACTAAATCTGAGGGGGGTGCGATGGGGAGGTTCCCTTGTTAGTATTCGGTCGTGGTCTGCACTTTGGATTTGTTATTCTGAAATGCCATCTCCTGAAATGCCATCTCCGTTGTCTGTCGTCCTCTTGTGTTTTCTAGCAGTTGCTCTCTAGCGACGCGGTACCGGCGCTCTCCCCTAGTCGGTCAGCCACAGCTGGTTCTGAAGTCGTTTCCCGACTTCTCCGATCACGGTCACAGTAATTCTTGCGTGGACCCCATTCGGACATCCAGGAGGCTACTGCCAATAGGGGAGGTGACTATGAGAAAAAGACAGAATTACCAACGAAAGGATAAAATTCTACGAGTTGGAGTGTAGGGAAATCCAAAAGCTCAGTCTAGATGTGATTTGGGTTAATGAGGTGAAATGCAAGGAAGATAAGAATTTCTGGCCAGGTGAGTACAGGGTCCAATAAAGAGCATTGACATGATTGAGAGGACTGAGTAGAGAATGAGTTAGTGTGAAAAATTACTTTAATCATACTCCGCAGCAAAGCAACGCTATAAAAATAGTTCAATTATAAATGTCAACGTCATAAGCAGAAGATAAAGAAACTACGGGAGGAAACTGAACTGGTGATACAGTAAATAAAAGATAACAAAAACTAATGATCACTGGGGACTGAAATGCTGTTGTAGGGGAGGCAACAAAAGAAAGACGCGCGGGTTTAGCCGAGCGGTCTAACGGGCTGCAGTCATGGACTGAGCTTCTGGTCCCGGCGGAGGTTCAAGTCCTCCCTCCGGCATGGCTGTGTGTGTTTGTCCTTAGGATAATTTAGGTTAAGTAGTATGTAAGCTTAGGGACTGATGACCTCAGCAGTTAAGTCCCATAAGATGTCACACACATTTGAACATTTTTTGAACAAAGGAAAGAGTTAGAGCAGAATATGTGGTACCCGTCATCTAGAGGCAGCATCTCTGATTAGTAATAAAATATACTTCGTCCCGTCTTCAGACCCAAATACCGCTTAATTTTTGAATAAACATCATCAGCAATGCCGTCCGTAGACTTATGGCATAAGAAGTCGCCGTCAGTCTGCCAATGGCATTGTCCAGGGCGGAAGAGTGGAGAGAGATTCAGGACGCTCTCTTGCCCTTGAGGTGGGAAACCGCCCCTAAACGCATGAGGAGGTTCTTCGGAGAATCGGCAAGAAAAAAGAATGTATGCCAAATACGGACAAGAAGAAGAGACAGGGTGATAGGTCATCTATTAAGACATCAGGGAATAACGCCCATGGTACTACAGGGAGCTGTAGAGGGTAAAAATTGCAGAGGATAACAGATATTGGAAAAAAATCCGGCAAGTAATTGCAGGCATAGGGTGCAAGTGTTCCTGTGAGACGAAGAGATTGGCACAGGAGAGGAATTCGTGGTGGGCCACATCAGACCAGTCAGAAGAGTGATGACTCAGCAAAAATAAAAAAGAAATGGGATCAAAAGTAAGAAAGAGAGAGGAGAGCGACTGACAGGGTTCTGTAAAAAAAATTCAGCTGACAAAACCGAGTACACCCGCCACAAATCACAAGAGGAGGTGATAAATCGGAAATCCCCCAGAGACGTGGGAAGAGTGCAGATTCATGGTCAGAGAATCAGAAATCACAGAGTAAGGCAAGTCACGCGGTGGGGTTTCCACGACAGTTCTAGGCTTTTCGGTAGCCCAAATTCCGCAGTTGTGCGTGTTCTCGTGTAGAGTCACTGACGTGTTGCTGTGCAGCGCATGTCCGAGCGTCGATTTTTGCCTTCGGTTTTGGTTTCAGTAAGACCTCATTTATTTCAGGCATGTGTCAATTTTTACCTCCCTACCTACATGTGGGGGACGCACTCAGCCCTCGTGAGGCAAGCTGAGGAGCTAACCTAATACGCGGCTGCCCACATGCCCCTCCGTATCCACATGCAATGACGGCTGTGGTCTGAAGATGACACGGCGGCCGGTCGGTACCATTGGGCCTTCATGGCCTCTTCGGGGGAAAAGGGGGAGGGTAGAGTTTGGTTTAATTGAGTGAACTAATGAATTTTCAAATGTCAACGGAATTTGGGCTCTCTGTACACAAATGGGTCTAAACAAAAAGACGGTGCATAAAGTGTATTCGTAGATGGCAATGCTCATCGAGGATGCCAATTCAAGTTCCCTGAAGTTGCCTCTGTATTCACTGCAGAACTTATAGCGATTTCAGGGCTGCTTAAATACCCAAAAGAATTGCAAGAAGAATCAATTGCAGTTTTATCGACTCACGTTCAGCACTGAGGCTACTGAAGTGATACGATGTCAACAACACCAAAAATTTTGGTTTACTCATTTTGAGCCACAAAGGCCGATCTATCATAATAGATTTGAGAATGTAAATTTCTTTGCCAAGATGGCTAATAATGGTCTTTATTCTCTATAACCGGTTCCGGTAATCAACTTTACCATCTTCAGATCTCGACAGACAGGTTCTGCATATTAGTTTAGGAAATATGCAATAATCTTTCTGTCGAAATCTGGTTACATCGATTACCGAAACCGCTTATCGAGAATAAAACTTATTATTAGCGATCTTGACGAAGAAGTTTATTTTCTCGAATCTAATATCAAAAATTATCCTGTATATCGCATTATAGAAGCAATGCAAGAGCTGTCGCGCTGAAATAAGACATCTGTCATGTTATGGATGAAAGCGCTTAGCGGAATAAAGGGAAATGAAAAAAAAGTAGGTACTCTGGCCAAGGAAACTGTGTAGAGTGATTCAGTGAAGTATTATAAAGTGCCATCCGACGATATTCTTCATATCATAAGATCATAATCAGGGCCCAATGGAATCAAAACCTCCAGCGGTATTACTAAATTAAAGGCAGACAATATTCCGCAGCGGTGCAGCCGCACATCAGGTTCTTTATACTAAAATTTCGTACACAGTAGAAACTTTACAGTGACAGTGGCACGACTACGATTCAGTCACGGGAGATTGTGGCAAATCTTCCGTCTCAACATGACCACATCTTCTTCATGCAAATGCGGCAATGAGAGAGACGTTAATCACATGTTTTTCAGCTGCCACGGAAGGTATCAAGAAACTACTTAACTGATACAGCGTCTAATGACCTCTGGAAATTCTTTACCAACAAATATTAAAACTCTTTTAGCAAAAGAAGACATAAAAATATGTAAACTTATGCACGATTTTATACCAGAGCATTGAAAAAGACTGTGGGGAAAGAGAATTTTTTTACTGATGTTGTAGATATGTTAGTTTGCTTAGATCACTGATTTCATTTTACTTTAATTGGCTGTAAGAGATAACTGTTGTTTTTTATGGTATGAGGCTGACTATAAGTGGTGTCTAAAAGCTATTAATGAATTAAAAACTGGGATATTGTGACTCTGCCGTACCAGACATTTTCTACCAAAATTTGTAAGGAAGTTATTACGCCTGATTCTTGAGAGGTTTTGATAGCAACGATATTTTATTTGTTACGTTGCTAAATGTTGGACATTACCGTAGTCAAGCATCAACCAGATCTGCGGGACAATTTCTTTCAGATGGCCTCTTAAAGTAACCGTTTTATCAGTGTTTCGTTAAAATAGAGAAACTGAACTACTGATGTGACACAAACTTCTTTTTCCATTCGATTTATCTCCAACGGAAACTCAACCAAAATTGTCGAGGTTTTATGAGGTGTTTGCTCATGCCTAAGCACGGCTCAGACAATGTACAGATCGAAGTAGCGGAACAAACAACGGACTCTTAGACTCACCATTCCGGATCCGCCACCACCCTCCGGGAAACACTTTTCCAGCCGCACATCACTGGACCACCCGATCCTTCTTCGTGAGAGCAGGAGTGCGGTCCAGAATGTATAAAAGATCATTTCCAATAGGAGCCCTGTACTTCGCCAGAAGGTGAGGAGTAGGAACCTTGCGGATTGTTCCTTCAAGACGACGATGTTATTCTACTGATAAATCAAGATTCTATCAGAATACACTGTCATTATGTGTAGACACATAGCGTAATAACCTAACCGATGAAAGCAAGTGTCATATTTTAGAAATGTATATAGTTAAATCTCAGTGTCGATATTTACCTATGGTGGGTTATATGTCAAATTTCATGCTTTTATATCTTTTTGGATGAAGCGCGGACATTCATTTAACTATAGACTTATGTCTCTGATGGTGTTACGTTGCACAGTCAATAATTTCCTCAGCTACGACAATGCAAAGTTGGTCATTGTAATTTTTCCTCCTATCTACGTAATTTTGTAGCTCTCAATTCGTTCGAGCAATCAATCATTCATGATAGGAAACACAGCCATAGCTCAGTCACTTAAAATGATTCTGAAATTTTACTTGTTAGAATGAAATCAGGCGATGGTTCTTCTTCTCTGCAGGCTCGTGCTTTGCGGCTGTCTGCTAATCTGTACAAATAGAATGCCTCGTAATTTTGGGAGCGTTGTATAATCAGTCAGGAAACCTCAGATCAAGCGGATATTTGGCTTTGATGAAGTTTAACCTTCCGAAGAAGTAATGAAGCTCTTGGATTATTAAATGCAGGTTCGTATCCAGTCTTTCGGAAGTTCCCTTCTGATTAACAACTACGCAATATATCGATAAATATCATTAATTCTCAAATGTCAAATACACACCTTTGTATGAAGGAGCAATCTATATATATATATTTCCTTTTTAATCGTACAGTTCGTATCAGTTACATTCTGTTATAAATCTCAATAATCAGATTACAGTTCTTCCAAACCAAGCTCAGGCTAATCGGCACGAAGACAATCTCGGAAGCTTTTTTTCTTTTTCCTTTTTTTTTTAACAACCATCAGAGAGAGTACTACAAAGAATACTTATGCGCTCATGGCATAGCTATTGTATGAACTACTTTTTGCATGGATTCTGCGAGTATGAAGATAGAAAATTAGTAAACGTCATTCAAGGGTAGAATAGTATCAGAATAATTCATCGAATATAAAGAGATATTACATCATAAAAAATATGCCTTCGATGTCAGAAAGACTAGGATAATCGCTATATCGGCAGTTAATTTGACCACTTCCATAATTATGTGACTGGATTTCCCTTAAGCTGTCGGATACATCAATTTGTGTATTTTGAAGAGTCCGTTACTGTGCGTGTGAGTGATTAAGCGGGAAACAGATAGCTATACAAGTCCGCAAGTGTAGTGGTTGACGCTTAAGTCTACACGTTTGTATGTAAACATAGTGTATTTCACGACTGCACGTCCCACTAGTGATATACGCAGCTACACTTTATAAAACTGAAATATTGACGTGAATATGATAAAAAATGTGCAACTGTCAGCCCAGCGTAATTATAATAATGATGCTTCATCTTTATTGATCTCCAGCAATGTAAATGTGTACATGAATTTATAAATACCTGAGGATGGGCACAAGCCCGAAACCCGTCGTGTGAGGAATGAAAGATCTTTTATTGTGACTGGTAGCGGAACTTTTTCTAGAACCTAATTTTGCTGAAGTTTCTTCATTGGTTTATTACGTAAAGTGGCCCACAAACTGCATGCTCATTACATATACATAGCCTTACTACACACTCTGCCTCCACGCCTTACATATAATGCGGGCTACCCATATTTACGGGCGATTTTCTGACTGTCACTTCATGTCCAACGTTCTGTCTCTCCGACCGTTCTCTCGTGTACTGCACAACTTATGTTACCACTCAGGCCATATTTCTGTATTAATACAAGGTAAAGTCCGTGGTACTGCCAGCGTGTGATTTATAAAATCGTTTTCAGATATTTCGAAGGAAGTTATTTCACAGCTCTACAGCTGATTAAAAAACAATGGAAAGTACGAAAGAAATACTGTGCCTAGTGTTACTACACTGAAGCGCCAAAGAAACTGGTATAGGCATGCGTATTGAAATAAAGGGATATGTAAACCGGCAACACCTATATAAGACAGCAAGTATCTGGCGCAGTTGTTCGATCGTTTACTGCTGCTACAACGGCAGGTCATCAAGATTTAAGTGAGAATGAATGTGGTGTCACAGTCGGCGCACGAGCGATGGGACACAACGTCTCCGAGGTAGCGATGAAGTGAGTATTTTCCAGTACGACCATTCCACGAGTGTACCTTGAATATCACGAATCCGGTAGAACATCAAATCTCCGACATCGCTGCGGCAGGAAAAAGATTTTCAAGAATGACTGAAGGAAATCGTTCAACGTGACAGAAGTGCTACCCCTCCGCAAATTGCTGCAGATTTCAGTGCTGCGCCATCAACAAGTGTCAGCGTGCGAACCATTCAACGAAACATCAACGTTATGGGCTTTCGGAGCCGAAGACCCACTCGAGTACCCTTGATGACTGCACGGCACAAAGGTTTACCCCTCGCCTGGGCCTCTCAAGATCGACATTGGACTGTTTATGACTAGAAACAAGTTGCCTGGTCGGACGAGTCTCATTTCAAATTGTATCCAGTGGATGGACGTGAGCGGTTATGGAGACAAACTCACGAATCCATGGACCCTGCAAGTCAGCAGGGAACTGTTCAATCTGGTGGAGGCTCTGTAATGGTGTGGGGCGTGTGCAGTTGGAGTGATATGGGACTACTGATACATCTAGATACGACTCTGACACGTGACACATACGTAAGCATCCATTCACGACCATTGTGCATTCCGACGGACATTCCAGCAGGACAATGCGACACTCCCACACGTCCAGAATTGCTACAGAATGGCTCCAGTAACACTATTCTGAGTTTAAACACTTCCTCTGGCCACCATACTCCCCAGTCGTGAACATTATTGAGCATATTTGAGATGACTTGCAAAGTGCTGTTCAGAAGAGTTCTCCACCCCGTCGTACACTTACGGATTTGTGAACAGCCCTGCAGGTTTCATTGACTCATTTCCCTCCAGCACTACTTCCGACATTAGTAGAATCCATGCCATGTTGTGTTGCGGCATTTCTGCACGGTCGCGGGGCCCTACACGATGTTAGGAGGTATATTAGTTTCTTTGCTCTTCACTATATAATGTAGTATTAGAAGTACGGGAGTGGAATTAAAATTCACGGTAAAAGGATACTAGTAGTAAGATATGGTAAAGGCATTGCAATCTTCACTGAAACCGAAGAATAATTATGGAACTCTCGAACTGGATGAATGGTCTGATGAATACAGCATGTGAATTGAGAAGAAACAAACGAAATACGGAAATAATGTGCAGAAGTGAGGTTAGCAATGGACTTAAAATGAAAATTGGTGACCGCAAGGGGGACGAAGTTGAGGAATTCTGCTGCCTTGAAAGCAAAATAAGACATTACGGACGAAGCAAGTAGGACATTAAAAGTAGTCGAACACAGGTGAAAGGAGAAATTTCTGAGAATAGACATTTGTAGCATAGCTCTGCGTGGTAGTTAATCGTGGACTTTGCGGTAACCTGAAAAGAAGAGAAACGAAGCGTTTAAAAGATGATGCTATAAAATAATGTATAAAATTTGGTAGACTGACAAAATAAGGATGAGGGGGTTATTCGACAGTATAGAAACATATGAAAAACACGGAAACGAAGAAGGAACAGGATGATATGATATGTATGATGGTATGAAGGCATTGTGGAATAACAGAAGGTAAAAACTGTGAGAGGACACAGAGACTGGAATAAATTCCACAAATAATTGAGAATTTTGAATATAAATGTTACTTCACAAGAGAGGAACTCTTGGTGTGCCGTATCAAGCCAGTCAGAAGACTGACGACTCTAAAGAAGAAAATAGGGAAACTAACTGTTGAGTAGTGTCTGGTCGACAGAGTTGCCTCCAGAAAAAGCAATTTGCATTGTAGCGTTTTAGGTCTCTAGATATTTGTCGATAGTTCTAACGTGGTGAGTAAAATATACAGTTTTTACTAACTATTGTCACTGTCTCGAAATTTCGCTCCTTCCACTGAGGCTGGGGTAAGAAGCGGGGTCCACGTGCCGTAACGTCGGCGTTACGGCAGTTCGTTGCGCCACGTCCCGCGCTCACAGTCTTTCATGCCACGAAGGGCAGATTACGCACGGTCCCTTCTATGCAGCGATTCGCAGAGCGATACAGAGGATCGGGATTGTGCTGCCCCAGCACCGGCGGACCTAGAAGCCAGCAACACGCCTTGTGACGTCACGTCCGGATCACGTGGTATGTCAACTTCTTCCAACTCGAAGATGGCCGCAGGTGTCACGGAAGGGCCTTTGTGTGTTACTCTTGTTCGATGTGCCGACCCTGTCATTCGGCTGTTATCCGTACGACGACCACCGTGATGGACTCTACGAGAATTGCTGTGCCGGCCGAATTCTCACCTACAGCTGATAGTCGCCTACTGGACTTACTTTCGAATGTTGTGTTTTGTGTAATGAGTGTAATGTGCTCAATAAACTAGCCGCGTAGCACCACTTAATACGGTCTAAGCTTGTAACCACCGTTCGAGACATGGTGACGGAATGAAAAGTGGACACAAGACACAGTTTTTCGTACATGATTCGAGACACATTTTGCTCTTCCATATTACGCTGAAAATTCAGGTTTCTTTTTCTATCCACAGCACAGTACATAGCAGTTTCCTGTGATAAAAATTGCTGTAGGTTTCCGATAAACAAACTACTTATCTCATGAGGATGGTGAGGAGCTTTCTTCATTAGTTTATTTAGCCTGTCGTCATGAATAACATTCATCTCCCAGTACAACTGGGTTACACACATATTATAATTAGTTAATAACAAATAATTATTTAAAAAAATAAAAAAAACTGCAAAAAATTCTTTGCCCAAGTTTCACAAAACGTTAAAATACTCCTCCTTATGGCCTCAGAATGTGTTGAAGTACTATTTCAGAACCATCTCAATAAGACTGAAACATAATCTTGGTAACACACGTTTGAAAGAAACTTATCGACAGAGAATCCGACGTTTTTCAGCATTAAATTGGAATTACATAAAAAAGAAACGTTAGGTGAAATGTAGATACAAGTAAGCTTGTAATTGTCGACCCTGTTTTTACCCTACGACCACAGGTACAAGATACGAATCAGTCTGCTTACTGTTTTTGTAGCCGGCCACTGTGGCCGAGCGGTTTTAGGCGCTTCAGTCCGGAACCACGCTGCTGCTACGGTCGCAAGTTCGAATCCTGCCTCGGGCATGGATGTGTGTGATGTCCTTAGGTTAGTTAGGTTTAAGTAGTTCTACGTCTAGGGGACTGATGACCTCATATGTTAATTCCCATAGTGCTTAGAGCCATTTGAACTACTTTTGTAATACTTACTCTGTTGTCCACCAATATAGTGAGTTTAACAGGCAAGAAGACTTGCGAACTGAATTCGGTGTCATATCTTACAAAAGGAACCGTTCCCTCAGATTTTGATGACAATAAAGGGCGTAACCAACAGGAAAAAACAAATATTTTCCATCCTTTGGGTAACTCTTTAGAAAGTTGTCAAAGCCTCTGTGTCATTATCTGTCGTGTTCCGTTTGAAATCAGCAGATGAGCTAGTAATCAACCATTGCAGCCAACTTATATCTGTTAGGCCAACTGAGCTAGTGAGCTCCAATGTTCTGTTTCAGATTAGACATCGAGTCTCGATTTAGTACATAGTTTCAGAATCCGCAAAATTTAGTTTTGAACACACTTTTATGGCTTCGAAGGAGGTTACTCTGCAACGAAAGAAGACGTCACAAAGTAGAACGAACGAACGAGCAGCTTCATTCAGTTCCAGTCACGTTAACGTGGTGCTCTGAAAACTCACAGGTTAGGCGGCAGCACTGTTCGCGTCGTTCGTTCAACAGAGCTTTGTTTGCTCACCTTCCATTCGTGCAGCTGCTGTTGACTCGGGACCGCAGGCTGCTGCAACTGGGAGTCGAACGTAGAATAGAAATTGTGTTTGGTAGCGTGCAGAGTTTGCTGACCGATCATGCATCAGTTTGTTCACAAAAATGGAGTCATATTTGTACGCAAATATCACGGTGAATTGCATTGAGCGTCCCTCGTTTTGAAGCGCCCACCTAGCCCGGCGGTTCATTGTCATAGCTAGAGTATCACTTCTGATTTGCTGTCGAGAATCGATCTGAGGCCCCGCAGGTTTGTTGGCCAATAAACGCCAACAACTCAAGTGTAGTTCACAGGCAGACAGGTACTGATATATCGTGCAAAAGATTCAGTCTACATGCTCTGAAGAACTTATATTTGATAGACCACTATGCGATCGAATTCTTCTGGGAGGATAGTCACTAGTTCAGTAAATATGTACTAGTCATCAATGGTCTCGATTGACTTTAGTCATTTCTCCAGCAAACCTGAAGGGTGTTCCAGAGAATAGCCCTAGTGTAGTAAGACAGCCCTGACTGTTACTCAGCATGGGACTTTATTTATTTATTTATTTATTTTTGTTACAAGACGTCTGGCTTGCCTGCTTCAGTTTACGGTAAGTGAACTGTACCTTTCAGAATGGCGATTGTCAGGAGACTTTAGTTGCATCTACATAAGGTCTCATTACGTTGATTTACTGCAGAGAAATGTATTTTATAGTATTTCAGTGGGCGTCGGTACAGGGGCTAATAGTTCCAGTCACTGAATATGTGAGAAATGTACATCCCGCTCACTGCTGTGAATGAGGCACGTGTGTTGTGCTGGATTTCACGTGTCAAATGGTCACAGATAGTAGCTCACGGAAGCTGCAGGTCATTTTCACTAAATCACCAGCCTGTGGCATGACTCGGCTCTTGAGATGGCCAACACGGCAACATGCTGCTGGGTGACTACAATTTATGGCGGAAAAGTAAAAGTCTTGTAAGTGGTTACACCTCGGGCGATTCGGGAGTGTTAAACTTCTCTGATCCGGGCATCGCTGGCTGACGTCAGACGGAAATTTCTAGGACAACGTAGCGAAGAATATGAGCTGTGATTGGCCCGTGAGTGAGGATATTCCGGGGTGGGTATTTGTTAAACGAGGTATTGACACGGAGGTGGCATAAAACAGTAACATTTTTCCTGACTGGCATTTCCGGCCAGAACCATGCAAACTGCCGAGTCGGGAGCCGGTGGAAGAAAGAGGGACACTTTTGGTTTGATTGTGGATGGAGACATGTTGCTGGTTCGAGACGACGGGGTGCTTGGAGTTTTCAGAGTCCTGATGAGCGAGTTTCTGGTTCTCCACTCCAATCACGGTCTTCCGACATACCGTCACAGCAGATTGGTGACAGTATACAGCAGCATGGCTCAGTAGATGGGGTTAATGTTTAGTCAGGAAGCATACCATTGCCACAGCTCCACTAAACCTGATTCATGCCTTATTATCGTTTGATGTGGTACTTACTCGACCACTGGAGTTTCTGAATTAATCGTTGGGTGGTATTGGATTAATGAGTTAATTTGCAGTTAGAATACAGGAGCGATCCCTCCGATTCCCTGTCGTGTTAGTTGTCGTCAGCAGTCAATTTTATTTTTCGTACAGTGTCGATGCCAAAACTCTGTACCTGTTTAGTATAATAAATAATCGTTTTTTTTGTGTGTGTGTGTGTGTGTGTGTGTGTGTGTGTGTGTGTGTGTGTGTGAAAGCTTATGGGACTTAACTGCTAAGGTCATCAGTCCCTAAGCTTACACACTACTCAACCTAAATTATCCAAAGAACAAACACACACACCCATGCCCGAGGGAGGACTCGAACCTCCGCCGGGACGAGCCGCACAGTCCATGACTACAGCACCTTAGACCGCTCGGCAATCGTTTTATGTTTCATTAGCATTTTTATTTGAAGAAGCGCGAAGATTCCTTCAATTCACTGACTTATTCTGCTGACTGAACGTATGATTATATAATAGGATTATTGCAGTTTACCACGTTAAGACTCTATGTTAGGGCATTTTAAGACAGCGATTCCTGACGGAGTCTGAGTTGGTCCGTTACTATGATGGGTTTGACAGTCTCACTCACCACATGATATTGCATAAATTGGCAAAAAATGCTCAATCTTTGTTCCTTGCATATTCTGTGTGCAGACTAACTTCTTCTCTTATACTATATCACTTATTTAGTAAGTAGATCAAGAGTACAGTTTGTAGGGAAGCAGCCTACTCACGCCGTATAAAATTCACATCAGTCTTTCAATTGTGTGCTAGCCTAGTCCGCTGTAACTAGCTCTGACGTTATAAATGTTGCGCATTTACTTTAAAAATCAAGTAAATAATCTGAAACGTTTCTAGCATGTCAGGAGTAACACTAAATCAATATGTGGTGAATATCAGTTCAATAAATTTAACCATATTCGAAATTTGGACGTTTTTCTGTAAAAATCATTGACGCAACAGAAAAGAGCTAGAAACTTAAAAATTTATATCTGGATTCCTTTTGCATAATAATTTAGTAGAAACAGTATTCTTGATCTCACAAACTAAAATTTTAGTTGAAATTCATGATTTTCTGGTTTTTGTCTTAAAAATTAAGGAAGCAAGATAGATTAAGTAGGCGAATAAATAAGGCTAGGATGTTTAAATTTAAGTAGAAGGGAGATCCGCTATAATCATAAAGATGTGAGAAGTTTAAATTGAATAACTACAAAACTATAGCGATAGCGTATCTCCAAAGGGCAAGTTCAGAGCTCGTCGACTGCGTGTAGTGTAATTAAATTAATTCTCTCGCCCATAATATTTGACTTAGCCACGTCAGACTTTTATTATGATTACTTACCTGTGTGCTTAATGCACATTTAAAGTGAGAGCTTCATCGGCCATCAGCAAAGGAAGCGATGATTTATTCAATAACTTAAAGTGGTGCATTACTAGCCCAGCGGTTAGTCGGGAGAGCAATTTTAATCAGGAGTTCCCTTAGCCGTCCGCACCGCGGCTTTATATATAAGAACGCTGCGCGAGAGAAGGAAGGCCCCAGTTCTCTCCAGACGCTGAATAGCACACCACCTGTGCCGGGAGTCGCGTCACGTCGGTATCATTGCTATAAACAGCCTCGGATGCCGTAATAAGTTACTCGGGGTACGCGTAACCATGAAATCGTTTTAGAGTGAAGTGTTAATTGTGGGATGACTTTAATGATCTATCTTCAGTTTGCGTATGTCGTATTTTCACGTGCCGTTGCGGGACAGACATTCTACCATTATTTAGCGTGGCGTTTGATGAACATTATCATCAAATTATGGCGAGCATTCACTTAAACAGTTAATTTGAACAGTTATAGTTGCATCAGCGCATTAGACTCTGAACTGCTCTGTTAGTTGGATTGTGTGGATTCGTTTTGGTCTGTGACTTTCAGAATATAGTGAACCTTTTATAGAGAATCGTTTTTGATTATGAATCCCAGACAATCTCCTAATTCCTCAGAGCTGTAAGCTGTAGCTATAAGTGTATTTCTCAGATGAAGTGGGCACTAGTAATTCTAATTACAGGCTTCACGTTTTGCTAATCACTTTCTGGTTGCCAATATTGTAGTTAGAGAGCCAGTGTTGAGAACGGCAAAAGAGTGCATAAATAATAGGAACATTTTTATAACAATTCCACCCGCCGTCCCACATATGGTTAATCGGCCGGGAAATGCATCTTTTCTACATAACATTCTACATATATTAACAATTAAATTCCACCTGCCGCCCCACAAGTTCAGTTTGTTATTTCTATTTTGCGATCAACTGTGTCAAACTTTATTAGATCCGCACTAGCAGCAGATCAGTCTTAATTTTCTGGCACCTGTTTTTCATTTATTTGTTACTGCTTTGCATTTTGGTTTCGAGGGTTCCGCTCCCTGTCTCTATGTCGTTTGGCGGCGTTAGTACTGGCATTGTGATGTGAAAGGATATTGCGATCGTTCTCTACTAATTTATGGTATATAGGTACCTTCAAGGTTGTCCGTTACTGAACGAATCTGTTGTGTCATGCAGCTAATTTTGTAATCAATATTCGGTGCGTGCGATCACCTGTAGTAAGGCCCAGGGACACAAAGCTTCAATTGAAGTGGACACTCTAGCGAATATGAGGGTCAGTAAGACAGACGTGAAGCGCGTAAGAAAGCTCGTGCCTGGAGATGCTGACACTAGCATGGAGGATTTAGTCACGGGTGAGGGTTAGGAACAGGTAGACGTGGGTAGAGAAGGAATTGAGCAAACTCTTGAGGTCGTCGAAAGAAAAGGAACGGATGCGGAGGGGTTTGAATGACAAATGTAACGTGGATATATTTAGCTATGGTTGCTTAAATACATTTCTTTGGGGGGGGGGAGGGGAGGGGGGTAGCAGATTTTTTTGAGCTTCAGTGACGTAGATAATAACACCAAAATCATGAGGTCGGCAGTAATTTTAAAAGAGATCGGAGGCAATGATCCCCTCCTTTCCTACATGATATATGTTGTCTTATTAAACTGCAGAGTGAGTATCAATCTGCAGTACTATGTAATTCTGATTTTTGGGTACATTTACTGCGAGGTTTGCGCATGCGCAATTCGATGCCATCTTCAGTAGGGTGTTAACCACTTTGTTGCACTGATACTTGCTGTCTGTTTGTACGCAAGAAATGTTCAATGCATGCGTAATGAGGGGGTCGGTCACCCAGCTGGGTGGGATCATACCCAGGGTGAGGCTGATGCACGGTTATGATAGCATAGACGAGGACGATGACGCGGTCGCATCAAGGTCAAATTCACGCACTTCCTCACACTGCAGTATGTTGGTAAACGAGCAGAGAAGAGACTGTCTGTGCACGCTCTTAAAGAAAATGGAACCAAGGGTAGTAGGCAGGGAACAACAATTCAAGAAAATACCAAAAAACCCGAAGTAAAAGACGCAGACGAGAAGCCAAAACAGAGGGGACAAGTAGTGATCGTGAAGATAAAATCGGAAGTGAAACAGGAAGGAAAAAGGACTCGAACACTTGTTGTGCATACCTTGAAGGGGGCACCAGAAGCTAAAGAGTTAGATACAACAGCGGTCAGAGAGCCGATGAAGGCTCACACGGTGATTAAGGCGTTAAGAGAGCAAGATCGCGAGATAAAACAAGAACTAGATAAGGCGAACACGAAATTCATCGTCCGTTGCGATGAAATTCTGAATTATTTTACCAAATTATGGCAGTGCATGGAACAAGTATCACGAGACGATAGAACAACAAGTAGTATAAACAACTGTATACCACTACGCAGAATTGACTAGCACATAAGCAATGTGGCGAGTCCTGTAGCCAGCGACGCAGTCATCATTAGGTCCGAGTCAGTACCAGACGGTTTGACAGGAAGATAATTACCTGGTCGTACGGACGACACGTTCGATTTTCAACACTTTGTGTCCTTCAGAATATTCCATAACTACAGGGACAACGAAAATACCCTACACACGAAAACCTTCATTTCTCAGTTTAACCTCTCGCTACCTCCACAGTGTCCACTCGAGGCAAATAAGATTTTGTGGTTCACCTCGAAGAAAGAGTCTCAGAAAGAACGCGTAGATCACGGTAACATGCTTATCGTACAAAGTGTTCAGGGATGCGTTCTTGGCGAACTACTTGTCGAACAAGATGCAGGAATGCATCAAACACGAAATCATATTTTGCAAAGAACTGGTCATCTAGAGATTTAAAACACCTGTCAGGTTCTTCGAGGCACTGCTCAATGAGAGACAGTTCCTTGATGATAGGTGTAGCGATGCCAAAAAATCTTCTTCTGCCATAGTAAGCTCCCACCACACCATCAACAAATATTGGTAGGCAATGTGGTAACGACACTGAATCCCTTAAAACTATACTGCTAGAATTGGAATTTACGTTGGATGAACAAAGCACGACTGAAAGAAGACGTGATCCTGATCACCGATACAACACCTGGGAGAACAAAAAACATTCCAAAGAAGGACATGCAAACAGAGATAGAACCTCAATTGTCAACACACACAACAGCAACCACCCACTCCAAACAGGAGGCATGAACAACCAGCACTTCCGCCAGAATCAAAACAGAAGACCGTTTAAGCAGAATATGATTCCTCCTGACCATGACAGAGTACAATGGGTGTTCGGTGAAGGTCGCCTACCTAACCCTAACAGCGGTCAAGCGCGTTCACAACATCCGCCACTGACTGGCATAGTATTAGATGGTAGGAATCCATAGTATTGAGTACTGTTATGTTAACCAGGTAATTTTGTGATATTTTTACTTCCAAACACTGTTATAAATCTTGTGTTAGTTGAAAACTAAAATAAATTTACAACCTGTGTAAATTGAACTTGTATGCTAGTGACTAGTAAAATTTTCTGGCCCAAGTAATGTGTTTCTTCGTTAGAACGCGATAGGAAGGTACGCCAGTCTTCATTATAAAGAATGACAGAGGAGAGAAGACGTGCTGTCTGATGGCTTCGTTATATTTACTTGGTACCACAGTGATTATAAATAACTTGGCTATGACAGAGAAGTGAAACATCTGATTCCTGTAGAAAATACTGAAGATGTTTTTGTGTCTACAGAGAATAGAAAATTTCCTAAACCATAGGTTTTCATTTTGTTGTCGTTTTTTGTGGATGTCTGCACCTGTTGCACGTTCTCAGGATGCTCGATTCTGATTTGGGACCAATCCATGCCACCACACACATCAGCCTTCCTCTCTCCAGCAGCCCAGCACAGGCTGTCCTTTTCCACTATTTTTCCCCAAAGACCGCCATCTTTGATTAAGTCACAGGAGGGGTGACTGTACTGTGTACTAGGTCAGTTGGACTCCAGACTTCAAGATGAACATACTGCATGGAGCTACTCCCTCAAATTGTATAAATAAACACTCCATGTAAAATAAAGACTTATGTCTATCCTATCCAGCACAGGGTGAATCCTTTCCCCATCAATTCCTAGGAAGAGGTGGCAGTTACTAACTTAGGTTAGTGGAGGTAGCCCAAGTGAACTTTTCTTCCCGCAATTTTCTTAGGTTAGTGGAGGAAGCCCTACTGACCAATTTTCCGGCAAAAATTTGACCTTCCCACCATGATGTCATTGCGATGTTGCCATTTCTATTGCCGCCATCTTGAATATATTTGGCAACAATGGAAAGTGGGGTCGCAATTGCTTTGTCCCACTACTGTGGTGATCTTGTTTTGTTTTGTGTAGTGTGTTGCCAGAGAGCAATGGCACTTTTCACATACAACAGTATTGAGTTTTATCTCTTTGGTAGATGGACAGAGTATGCAGTACTGTGAGGAGATGTGGCATGTGAGAAGAAATGATACAGCGATTTTTTACATTTGCTTTAGTTCCAGGAACAGTTTACCCTTTTGCTCAACAGCTTGGATTAGGATATTTACTGAAGAGATTTTTAACAGATGTTCCATTTAGGTTCCTCCACAATAACGTCTGAACTAAATACAAGGCCCCAATAAGGTAGAAGAAGAAGATATGCCACATAATTTTCCTTCACAGAGCCAAGCTACAATTTTAATTTTACTGGTAAATAGGTAGTCCATAATTTCCTTAAGAATCCTAATGATGTAAATGTGCTGAGTGTGTTCAGGTACATGTCTTAGGTAGCCATGGCTTAATTGAGAACATAGCTGTAGAATTAGAAGCAGTGACTTTGTGTTATTTCTTGTGTCTCTGGTCAAATTGTTGTCCAGTCGTGTATAACCTGAGCGCATAGCTATAGTATTGCGCAGCTTCATCCAGACAGCACCGCAACAAGAGCAGCAGTCTAGAAAGGTGCGCTAATGTAGGTAATTACGCGGTGGCGGCAACCAGACAGTGGACAGAGGCCTGGATGCACGCAGACACTGCGCTGGCATAGTGGCGGGAAGGACAAATGCCCTCGGCGACCAACAAATTCAGGCCACTTGGCATGCTGCTTGTTGTCAGGCGGAGCGCGTTTCAATTGCAAGCTTTGAGGCTTTACGCTGTGATTGCGCTGTTGTCTTTTTCCCTTTGCAAAGCATTGTAGTAGCCATGTTGCGACTCTGCAAATTGGGGATATCCAGGGAATCCACTTATTCCTTAGATAGGGGTACACAGATGAGGACCCTACTCTACTTCATTTCATATGTTACTGCTCATGAGCTCTCATTGGGTGCCTCAATACAGATGAGTTAACCACATAGGTGCTGCTGTCCTGGTGAGACTCGACTCACTGAGAGGACAGTGACCAGAGGATAATTCTGATGTCCATGCTGCTTGCCTTTCTTGCATTTTAGCTGTTGTTCTATAATGTTAATAGTTTCTTCTGTCGGTATGTTTGTGTACATGGATGTAATGTCAAAAGATACTGGTTTTGCTGTTGGGGGGATATTGACATACTTTTCTCTATTACGTCTCCTGTGTTTTTGAAGCTTCTGTTGTTTGTGTATGTGTATGCTTTCTGTAGGAATGTGTGCATGTGTCTCCCTAGAAAGTACGATGGTGCTTTTCGGAAGCCCACCACTGGACTGACTGGGATGAGAGGTTTGTGGACCTTCAGTTTGCAACAAGAGGGGCTATCCACGAGGTCCCCTATCAATGGAAACTTAGCCAACATTTTCTTGGACCATATGGAGAATACAATATTCAATAACATTGTAAAACAAGGAGCGTACAAAATAACCTACTAGTAACGATATGTGGATGACATAATCTGTCTTGTAGATGAAACACATAGCAGGATAGTAGAGCTACACAGCAACATCAACGCAGTACACCCACAAATCCAATTTACAATGGAAATAGAAAAAAAGAAAAAAAACAAGAAACTAAATTTCTTGGATCTTACAGTCACAAGAAACAACCACCAACATAAATTCTCCATCTACAGAAAACCCGCAGCCACAAGCACAAGAAACAACCACCAACAAAAATTCTCCATCTACAGAAAACCCGCAGCCACAAGCACCGTTATCCACAGCTCATCCAACCAACCAACAGTGCATAAATATGCCAGTTTCACAGATAGGCTCCAGAGGATAAACAGAGCAGCTCTTAAACCAGAAAACTACACACAGGAACTAAATATAATCAAACTGCTAATGAATACGACTACAAAACAGACATCATACACAAACTCAACAACAAGGTAAAAATGAATATAGAAACAGTGGCGAGTAAATCAAGAGCACAAGGATCTGAAAACTGAGAAGCAGTACACACAGACAACACAGCAGACCAAACCACATCGGTGAAAAGAGACTGGCGGTACACACTAACATAAAATAACAAAATATCACACAGAATAGGAGGCATCTTGAAAAAGCAAGGGATCCCAATAACATTCAGAACAAGTAACACAGTTCAGAAAAGGCTAAGACCAGTCAGAAAAACCTCAGACAAATTCAGCAAAGTTGGAATATATCAACTCACAATTGCAACTCGTGTCAGCCCCAATACATAGGACAAACAAGCAGAAACTGCCAACGAGGTACACAGAGCACATAAGAGCCCTTTTCGCAGAACACCTTATGTACAAAAACCATACCCCCACTGATATCGAAAACGATCTACACATTATGAAACACAGAAACAGTCTATACCGACAACTAACAATAGAAGAAAATTACTACATACAAAAGGCTATCGTGGAAGGGAAAAATGTAATAAAGGAAAAAACAACTCTTTGCAACTACACGCTCTATACCGCTCTGAGAGAACTGACCAAGGACATAGAATAGAAAGCTCACACACACAAAAGAACCAGTTCCCCATCACACACCGGGACATAAATAAGGAACAAAAGTCGTCGTAACTCCCGCTATAGTTATCATACCCTTCTCGACACATGCGATACACCTCTTGCGACGCACGCGAACAGCAAGATGGTGTAATGTTCTTGACCATAAACAAAGTGCGAAAGTTTTGTTTTCCTGTGTATAGAATCAGCTACATGCCGTCCAACGAACCTGAGTACACGAATTAACTAAGTAACATCCCAGTACACACCAAACCTGGAGTCCACAACACTACCGCAACCCCAAGTGTGTATTGCTGACATGCTAAGTTCACCTTACAGTATCTGTTTCCTAACAGCCGCTCACACAGTTACAGATGAAACGATGAACGCTGAAGGAAAAACGGCAGCACAAAAAAACGCACAGAAAATATGCTGCAAACAGCGACAATAATTCTTAAAAACATGTAACAACATACAATAAATAAGGTAGTATGAAAGTATCCACAGAAAACTATACTTCAAAAAACGAACGTTATTGTGTTTGTATAACTATGCTATTTTCAGCATGTTTCAGATTTAAATAAATACACTGATGATGGTGATATTTGTCGCCGAAACTAGTTTGGGAAATAAATAAGAAAACAAATAACAAGGGGTTTTGCATCAAGGTGGAATCAATTCTGATATTGTTTTTCTAAGCAAACACGGACCAAATGGAAAAGTTCCAAGATAAATTTATCGTTCACCATGGATTTATGTACCATGATCTACAATCACATACCGAACAAAATTACGACACCTACAGATCCAGACAAGACACTGTTCAATACAGTGCAAGCACAAACTAGAGAAAAAGAACGCCTTGCGCCAGTATGTTGACTCTAAATGCACACTTACTTATCCTAGGCCGCTTCATGATACATTACAAATTGTTGTAAAACGTAAATAATTATTTCAATTTTGATGTAAAATTCGAAAAAAGAGTAATCATTTACAAGCTGTAAAATGAATTATGACTGATTAGGACACCGACCAACAGACAACAATAACAAAATTGATAATCTTTATACGAGTACAAAGGCCACATGAACCAAAAACTTCGACAAAATTTCTGTCATTAGCATTGCACTGGAAAGTTAATGGAAATCAAATTAATTTATACAGGAACATGCTAGTGTAGTGTAACCTTTCAGGAAATATTAAACACCACTGAGACCACGACCTCTAAGTCGTCATTTCAACACTACTACCCAGTCATTTACCACACCTATAAAGCTCATTCACTGAATTTCATGGAAACCCCAGCTACTATCCACACGAGAAACAGCTATAACTTATAAGTGGCCGAACATACGCATGTCATTCCTCCTCCGTAATATGCAAATTCAAAGCCTTAATTGACATATCCTCTCTCATGCCAACGTCGTTTGGAATTCTGCTCCAACAAAATCGCCCACTCTAAATCCATGAATGTTACACTGTGTAATGAAAAGTATCCGGACACCCCCCAAAACATACGTATTTCATATTAGGTGCATTGTGCTGCCACCTACTGCCAAGTGCTCCATATTAGCGAACTCAGTAGTCATTAGGCATCGTGAGAGAGCAGAATGGGGCGCTCCGCTGAACCCACGGACTTGGAACGTGGTCAGGTGACTGGACTCACTTGTGTCATACGTCTGTACGTGAGATTTCCACACTCCTAAACATCCCTATGGCCACTGTTTCAGCTGTGATAGTGAAGTGGAAAAGTGAAGGGACGCTTACAGCACAAACTCGTACAGACCGACCTCGTCTGTTGACTGACTGAGATCACCAACAGCTGAAGAGGGTCGTGATGTGTGATAGGCAGATATCTATCCAAACCGTAACACAGGAATTCCAGACTGCATCAGGATCCACTGCAAGTACTATGACAGTTAGGCGGGAGGTGAGAAAACTTGGATTTCATGGTCGAGCGGCTGCTCATAAGCCACACATCACGCCGGTAAATGCCAAACTACGCCTAGGTTGGTGCAAGGAGCGTAAACAATGGGCGGCTGAACAGTGGAAAAACGTTGTGTGGAGTGACGAATCACGGTACACAATGTGGCGATCCGATGGCAGGGTGTGGGTATGGCGAATGACCGATGAAAGTCATGAACCAGCTTGTGTAGTGAAAATGGTTCAAATGGCTCTGAGCACTATGGGACTCAACGTCTGAGGTCATTAGTCCCCTAGAACTTAGAACTAGTTAAACCTAACTAACCTAAGGACATCACACACAACCATGCCCGAGGCAGGATTCGAACCTGCGACCATAGCGGTCTCGCGGTTCCAGACTGCAGCGCCAGAACCGCACGGCCACTTCGGACGGCCATGTGTAGTGACAACACTACAATTCGGAGGCGGTGTTGTTATGGTGTGGTCGTGTTTATCATGGAGGGGGGGGGGCTTGCACCCCTTGTTGTTTTGCGTGGCACTATCTCACCAAAGGCCTACATCGATGTTTTAAGCACCTTCTTGCTTCTTACTTTTGAAGAGCAGTTCGGGGATGGTGATGGCATCTTTCAACACGATCGAGCACCTGTTCATTATGCACGACCTGTTGCTGAGAAGTTACACGACAATAACATCCCTGTAATGGACTCGCTTGCACAGATTCCTGACCTGAATTTTATAGAACACCTTTGGGATGTTTTGGAACGCCGGCCTCGTGCCAGGCCTCACCGACCGACATCGATACTTCTCCTCAGTGCAGTACTATGTGAACAATGGGCTGCCATTCCCAAGGAAACCTTCCAGCACCTGACTGAACGTATGCCTGCGAGAGTAGAAGCCGTCATCAAGGCTAAGGGTGGACCAACACCATACGGAATTCCAGGATTAGCGATGGAGAGCGCCATGAACTTGTAAATCATTTTCAGCTAAGTGTCCGGATACTTTTGTCGACATAGTGTATGTATTCATCTTCGCCTTGCGTCCTTTTACCCTCCCTCGTTCGATTTCTACATGAACGTAGTAAGTATCGTTAGCTCCATCGATCTCTCCTCTCTCACTTTGAATACTTCAGAATATCCTGCACTTACCAAACATTACGCAGCAACTACCCAGTCATTTTATTGATGATTACGAAGCCTTTTACTCTGCCATGCTTATTCCAGTAGTTCCTCCAAACCTGACACCAACACAGTCCTAACCATCATGTTACAATGAAAATTTAACCACTTCTCCTTACCTGACCAGAAAGTCCGTCCAGGGAGGCTTCCCGACTCTCATTACTGACAAGATAATATGTTTCCTACCATTTTCAGCGGTACTTCTCTCTATATTTTCAACCTCGTTTTCCGAAGGCTTGGTTTGGGGTCCTCTTACCCATCATTCCATCAAACTCTAAGTGCGACCATTTCAGGTAATGCTTTACCGTGACAGTTGTTGATATCGAATGAAACAACAGGTTTAGTGTTACGCGTCCTTGTTTATTTATGTAAACGAAGCGTTAAGCCTCCTCAAATATTGATCACCACAATCCTTCCAAACTTATTCCGAAGTAATAATGTTGTTATGATGAATATTCTTTGTACTTAGTGATACTGTTTCTCTTTTGGTATATGTTATTTGCACTTAATAGTTTCCAGACGCCATCTTTGCTGAAAAAATATGACAGTTTACATTTGGTGGTTATGACAGTGAAAGGTACCTGTCATCACTGGAAGTATTCCATTTTATTCGTTTTGGTTTTACTGTTAGGTATACGTTTAGCTTTTAGTATAAAAAAAACCAAAACCATGTTCTGAATTAGTGTTTTGTTTTCCCACTAGACAGTGCCGCAAGTGCCCCCAGTTCGTGACACGATACACATATGGGTGTTACTAACAAATGTAAATGCACCTGATGATGGGGATTTAAATTTTAGAAATGCGTCGTGGAAGTACATAAACCGTGCCTGTCAACAGTAAACTTGTTGTTTCATATGATTCCATCTTTTTCCGAAACACTATCCCAAAGTAAAAATCGTACCAGCTGGTGACCTTTTTCTCTTTTTTTTATCAATTCCGAATTGAAAATGAATAATATCAGTTTTACTTGTGTACTCAAAAAATCCGTTTTTATCTTTTAATAATGTCATCAATCAGTCGTTAGTTTGGTAATGGAGGGAAGTCTGCGGATTTAACAGAGACCAAGGCTTGGCTACAGAAAGTAGGTTCAGTTGGAGGTTGGCTGTAGTTACGCAGAGGTGAAGAGACAGCCACGGGATAGACCGGCATGAATACCTGCTTTAACTCAGCCGTCCGACTGATGACTACTTATTGAAAACGCTACTGCAGACAGCCCACCTGCTGCTCATGCTGAGCGAAGGTGATGAACGACAAAGAGAAAAAGGACGTTCATCACCAACTCCAGGTTCACTGAGATTCCCTCAGTAATATCTTGCAGCATATTTAAGTTTCAACCCTAAAGTCGCGCAACAGACATGCGAGCATTTCTTGGGTACTGAGCACGTCGTTTTTTACCGATTTTAGGCCTCTAATAAGAACATTCATATGTTGTTAAACTATATAGGCTTACTCCTGAAGCCGGCCGAAGTGGCCGAGCAGTTCTAGGCGCTTCAGTCTGGAACCGCGCTGCTGCTACGGTCGCAGGTTCGAATCCTGCCTCGGGCAAGTGTGTGTGTGATTTCCTTAGGTTAGTTAGGTTTAAGTAATTCTATGTGTAGGGGACTGATGACCTCAGATGTTAAGTCCCATAGTGCTCAGAGTCATTTGAACCATTTTGATTTTACTCCTGAAAAGAGCAAGATAAGGCATGAGGGACGAAGCAAGGAGGATATAAGAACAATAGTGTAAAAGAAGTCTTCTAGTATCAAGTATAGGTGTGTATCACTTTCAGTAGTGTGCCCGTACGCCGTATGAGCGCGACTATATCGACCGCATGGACCGCCCCCTTATCCCGTATGGACGCAGCTTTTCCAGGCACTGAAATGTGTTTTCTCGCACGATACATTACCGCCGGTTGTAGGATAGCCGTCTGCTAGATGCAGCAGGAGTCGAGTGTGGCTATATTAAATATGTTGCAGAAATATCTGAAGACGATGGCTGTGGGAAATGTCATGAAGAACACAAAAGGCCTACGAACAAGTTTCGAAACAAGGAAGCTGAAGCATTTTTTTTCTTTGTGTGAATCAGCCTTACAGCTACTATCCATTCACAAGAAAAACAATGAAGTGGAAAAAACTTTTCTTTCACATTTTCCTAATGCCTACTGGGAGCGATTTTATTTTGTATAAGGATGTCACCAAGCAAAAGATACTTCTAGATATCAAGAACACAGCAGCTTCAGGAAGAGGCATTTGGTTATTAGAACCAACACCAACCATTAGCCTGTATAGAAATTTAGGTCATAATTTACCAGAGAGATACCATTCACTGCCGACAAAGTAAACCTTAAACCTCACCTACTACTGGAAAGCTTGCTCTGACGAGGGAAAGAAAGAGACGGGCAAGCGTACAAGGAAAGAAAACGGACGGCCAGTCCAAGATTGCAGTGTTACACTTTGTGTACCACAAAGTTTCCCAGAGTACCATTTGTAAGAAAATTGTCTATAAATCACGTGTAATAAAAAATGGTTCAAATGGCTCTGAGCACTATGGGACTTAACATCTGTGGTCATCAGTCCCCTAGAACTTAGAACTACTTAAACCTAACTAACCTAAGGACATCACACACATCCATGCCCGAGGCAGGATTCGAACCTGCGACCGTAGCGGTCACGCGGTTCCAGACTGAAGCGCCGAGAACCGCACGGCCACACCGGCCGGCTCACATGTAATAATTTTTGTCGTAAAATACGAAACAATTACTTGTGAAGCCTTTCTTTTGTTTGTTTGTTTTTATTTGTGTGCAAATGTAAAACTTTTTTCGACGACGTGGGGGGTGGGGGTGGGGGAGTGGTGTTTTTTCATGCTCTAGTACAACAGTAGTAATGCGAACATATATAGAAGAAAGCGTATTTCCTAATCTAGTTAGTTAGTTAGTTAGGTTCTAGTAGTTCTAAGTTCTAGGGGACTGATGACCTCAGATGTGAAGTCCCATAGTGCTCGGAGCCACTTGAATTTGAACCTGATCTCTAATGTATGAGGCTTAAAAACGATGCTGGATGAGGCCTCTAGCTTTAAGATGCTTCATTATTGCGTAGTTATTCTTAAAATTTTCTAGATAATCCCCAGTCCACCTACAGAGTAGAAGAAGGGAGATAACATGTTCAATGTGTTATTTCTGAGAATATGCGTTCGGACTGCAATACCGTATAGAAGTGAACGACAGAGTGTGGGAAATCCTGAACACTAGAGTATCGAAGCGTTTGAGAGATGGATTTAGAGTAGGTTGGTTGGTTGATTTTGGAGGAGGGGACCAAACAGCGAAGTCATCGGTCCCATCGGATTAGCGGAGAAAGTCGGTTGTGACCTTTCAAAGGAACCATCCAAGCATGTGCCTGAAGCGATTTAGGGAAATCACGAAAAACCTAAATCAGGGTGGCCGGACGCGGGATTGAACCGTCGTCTTCCCGAATGCGATTGCAGTGTGCTAACCACTGCGCCACCTCACTCGGTGTTAGAGTAGTTTGCTGAAATTAAGTGGGGCGAAAACAAGTGAGATCCTCCACAAAGTAAGGAATGTATGCGAAGGCGCTGGTTAGAAGGAGGAACAGGATATAAATTCCTATGCTCCCACGGACAGCGTCAATGTAAATAAAATCATTTCGGGTATTGACTCACGTCATTATGAGGGCTGGTCTGTTCTGTTCTGGCAGGTGAATAGACACATCGTAGGCAATAGTGCTTTTCTGCAGTGAGACGTTGATGCCGCAAGGCAAATTTGTCTTAGCCACATGTTTATTGTGTTGAACGCGGGTCAAGTGGAGCTGCTGGTTGCCTAACTCATGCGGACTATAGAACTGGGATCGCTGGCAGCCATACCGTGGATAACTTGTAGCCATCTTCCTGTTCATTCAGTTTGGGGGTTTAATTATTACGATACACTCTCCTATTTTTCGTTGCTGCATCCACGGCTGCCGAGCAAGCATGCGTGGTTCCTGGGGCCATTGAGCTATAGCGAATTTGTCGCGTCATCCCGTTTCTTCACCTTAAACAACATAATCCTCAGTTATACTAACACATTACAAACAATGTCAGAATATTACCTGCTATATTCGCACCAATTCATAGGCCAAATTTGGTCTGTTCATACATCTACGCTACTGGCCATTAACATTGCTCCACCACGAAGATGACGTGCTACGGACGCGAAATTTAACCGGCAGGAAGAAGATGCTGTGATATGCAAATGATTAGCTTTTCAGAGCATTCACACAAGGTTGGCGCCGGTGGCGACACCTACAACGTGATGACATGAGGAAAGTTTCCAACCGATTTCTCATACACAGACAGCAGTTGACCGGCGTTGCCTGGTGTAACGTTGTTCGGATGCCTCGTGTAAGGAAGAGAAACGCGTACCGCCACGTTTCCAACGTTGACAAAGGTCAGATTGTAGCCTATCGCGATCGCGGTTTATCGTATCGCAATACTGCTGCTCGCGTTGGTCGAGATCCAATGATTGTTAGCAGAATATGGAGTTGGTGGGTTCAGGAAGGTAATACGGAACACAGAGCTGGATCCCAACGGCCTCGTATCACTAGCAGTCGAGATGACAGGCATCTTATCCGCATGGCTGTAACGGATCGTGCAGCCACGTCTCGGTTCCTGAGTCAACAGATGAGACGTTTGCAAGACAACAACCATCTGCACAAACAGTTCGACGACATTTGCAGCAGCATGGACTATCAGGTCGGAGACCATGCCTGCGGTTACCCTTGACGCTGCATCACAGACAGGAGCGCCTGCGATGGTGTACTCAACGACGAACCTGGGTGCACGAATGGCAAAACATCTTTTTTTTCGGATAAATGCAGGTTCTGTTTACAGCATCGTGATGGTCGCATCCGTGTTTGGCGACATCGCGGTGAACGCACATTGGAAGCGTGTATTCGTCATCGCCGTACTGGCGTATCACCCGGCGTGATGGTATGGGTTGCCATTGATTAAACGTCTCGGTCACCTCTTGTTCACATTGACGGCACTTTGAACAGTGGACGTTACATTTCAGATATGTTACGACCCGTGGCTCTACCATTCATTCGATCCCTGCAAAACCCTACATTTCGGAAGGATAATGCACGACCGCATGTTGCAGGTCCTGTACGGGCATTTCTGGATACAGAAACTGATCGACTGCTGCCCTGGCCAGCACATTCTCCAGATCTCTCACCAACTGAAAACGTCTGGTCAATGGTGGCCGAGCAACTGTCTCGTCACAATAAGCCAGTCACTACTCTTGATGAACTGTGATAGCGTGTTGAAGCTGCATGGGCAGCTCTAACTGTACATGCCATTCAAGCTCTGTTTGACTCAATACCCAAACGTGTGAAGGCAGTTATTACGGGCAAAGGTGCTTGTTCTGGGTGCTGATTTCTCAGGATCTGTTGTTGTTGTGGTCTTCAGTCTTCAGACTGCTTTGATGCAGCTGTCCATGCTACTCTATCCTGTGCAAGCTTCTTCATGTCCCTGTACCTACTACAATTTACATCCTTCTGAATCTGCTTGGTGTATTCATCTCTTGGTCTCCCTCTACGATTTTTACCCTCCCCGCTGCTCTCCAATACTAAATTACTGATCCCTTGATGCCTCACAACATGTCCTGTCAACCGATCACTTCTTCTAGTCAAGTTGTGCCACAAACTTGTGCTCTTCTCACCAATCCTATTCAGTACCTCCTCATTAGTTATGTTATCTACCCTTCTTATCTTCAGCATTCTTCTGTAGCACCACATTTCTAAAGCTTCTATTCTCTTCTTGTTCAGACTATTTATCGTCCACGTTTCACTTCCATACATGGCTACACTCCATACAAATGCTTTCAGAAACGACTTCCTGACACGTAAATCTATACTCGATGTTAACAAATATCTCTTCTTCAAAAACGTATTCCTTGCCATTGCCAGTCTATATGTTATATCCTCTCTACTTCGACCATCATCAGTTATTTTGCACCCCAAATAGCAAAACTCCTACACTACTTCAGTGTCTCATTTCCTAATCTAATTCCCTCAGCATCATGCGACTTAATTCAACTACATTCCATTATCCTCGTTCTGCTTTTGTTCCTGTTCATCTTATATCCACCTTTCAAGACAGTATCATTCCGTTCAACTGCTCTTCCAAGTCCTTTGCTGTCTCTGACAGAATTATGATGTCACTGGCGAACTTCAAAGATTTTATTCTTCTCCATGGATTTTAATACCTACTCCGAATTTTCTTTTGTTTCCTTCACTGCTTGCTCAATATACAGATTAAATAACATCGGGAAGAGGCTACAACACTGTCCAATTCCCTTCCCAACCACTGCTTCCCTTTCATGTCCCTCAACTCGTATAATTGCCATCTGGTTTCTGTACAAATTGTAAATAGCCTTTCGCTCTCTGTATTTTACCATTGCCACCTTCAGAATTTGAAAGAGAGTATTCCAGTCAAAATTGTCAAAAGCTTTCTCTAAGTCTACAAATGCTAGAAACGTAGGTTTGCCTTTCTTTAATCTAGCTTCTAAGATAAGTCGTAGGGTCGGCATTTCCTCACGTGTTCCGATATTTCTATGGAATCCCAACTGATCTTCCCCGAGGTTGACTTCTACTAGTTTTTCCATTCGTCTGTGAAGAATTCGCGTTAGTATTTTGCAGCCGTGACTTATTAAACTGGTAGTTCGGTAATTTTCACATCTGTCAACGCCTGCTTTCTTTGGGGTTGGAATTATTATATTCTTCTTGAAGTCTGGGGGTATTTCGCCTGTCTCATACATCTTGCTTACCAGATGGTAGAGTTTTGTCAGTACTGGCTCTCCCAAGGCTGTCAGTAGTTCTAATGGAATGTTGTCTACTCCCGGTGCCTTGTTTCGGCTTAGGTCTTTCATTGCTTTGTCACACTCTTCACGCAGTATCATATCTCCCATTTCATCTTCATCTACATCCTCTTCCATTTCCATAATATTGTCCTCAATTTCAACACCCTTGTATAGACCTTCTATATACTCCTTCCACCTTTCTGCTTTTCCTTCTTTGCTTAGAACTGGGTTTCCATCTGAGCTCTTGATATTCATACCAGTGGTTCTCTTTTCTCCAAAGGTCTCTTTAATTTTCCTGTAGGCAGTATCTATCTTACTCCTAGTGAGATAAGCCTCTACATCTTTTCATTTGTCCTCTAGCCATCCCTACTTAGTCATTTTGCACTTCCTGTCGATCTCATTTTTGATACGTTTGTTTTACTTTTTGCCTGCTTCATTTACTGCATTTTTATATTTTCTCCTTTCATCAATTAAAGTCAGTATTTCTTCTGTTACCCAAGGATTTCTACTAGTCCTCGTCTTTTTACCTACTTGATCCTCTGCTACCTTCACTACTTCATCCCTCAAAGCTACCCATTCTTCTTCTACTGTATTTATTTTCCCCGTTCCTGTCAATTGTTACCTTATTCTCTCCCTGATTTTCTGTACAACCTCTGGTTTAGTCAGTTTATCCAGGTCCCATCTCCTTAAATTCCCACCTTTTTGCAGTTTCTTCAGTTTTAATCTACAGTTCATAACCAATAGATTGTGGTCAGAGTCCACATCTGCCCCTGGAAATGTCTTACAATTTAAAACCTGGTTTCTAAATCTCTGTCTTACCATTATATAATCTATCTGAAACCTTTCAGTGTCTCCATGCTACTTCCATGTATACAACCTTCTTTCATGATTCTTGAACCAGATGTTAGCTATGATTAGGTTGTGCACTGTGCAAAACTCTATCAGGCGGCTTCCTCTTTCATTTCTTACACCCAATCCATATTCATCTACTATATTTCCCTCTCTCTCATTTCCTACTGCCGAATTCCAGTTACCCATGACTATTAAATTTTCGTTTTCCTTCACTATCTGAATAATTTCTTTTATTTCATCATATATTTCTTTAATTTCTTTGTCATCTGCAGATTTAGTTGGCATATAAACTCGTACTACTGTAGTAGGCGTGGGCTTCCTGTCTATCTTGGCCACAATAATGCGTTCACTATGCTGTTTTTAGTAGCTTAACTGCACTCCTATTTTTTTGTTCATTATTAAACCTACTCCTGAATTACCTCTATTTGATTTAGTATCTATAACCCTGTATTCACCTGACCAAAAGTCTTGTTCCTCCTGCCACCGAACTTGACTAATTCCCACTATATCTAACTTTAACCTATTCATTTCCCTTTTTAAATTTTCTAACCTACATGCCCTATTAAGGGATCTGACATTCCATGCTCCGATCCGTAGAAAGCCAGTTTTCTTTCTCCTGATAACGACATCCTCTTGAGTAGTCCCCGACCGGAGATCTTAATGGCGGACTATTTTACCTCCGGAGTATATTACCCAAGAGGACGCCATCATCATTTAACCATACAGTAAAGCTGCATGCCCTCGGGAAAAATTACGGCTGTAGTTTTATCTTGCTTTCAGCCGTTCGCAGTACCAGCACAGCAACGCCGTTTTGGTTAGTGTTACAAGGCCAGATCAGTCAATCATCTAGACTGTTGCCCCTGCAACTACTGGAAAGGCTGCTGCCTCTCTTCAGGAACCATACGTTTGTCTGGCCTCTCAACAGATACCCCTCTGTTGTGGTTGCACCTACGTTACGCCTATCTGTATCGCTGAGGCACGCAAGCCTCCCCACCAACGGCAAGGTCCATGGTTCATGGATTCATGCACCCAAATTGCGTGAAAATGTAATCACATGTCAGTTCTAGTATAATATATCTGTCAAATGAATACCCGTTTATCATCTGCATTTCTTCTTGGTGTAGCAATTTTAATGGACAGTAGTGTAGAAGACAGAGTAAAAGAAAATTGCAAATAAATAAATAAATGTTGCATATCGTTTATTCTCCGATACACGACCGCTAATTCGTCTCCTGGTTCACCAACATAGATGTTCGTAAACGCCTGCTGCATGGAGAGGGTCCACGGGATCCGTGGGTCTCAACTGGCCTCGGATATGCGTCTGCTGTGGAATAATAGTTTAATTCCTCCTGAGTGCTGCATCCTGCCATCATGGTCACTGACGCCTCTCACATAACGTAAGAGAGCAACAGAAGGAGGTTCATCCGTTGCTTAGTCTGCATTTTCACTGTACCTCATAACTCGTTCTCTGACCTTGTTGCTATATCCATTCGAATGGAGTATTGTCCAGAGTCACTTCATTTTAAAGCTTGTCAGTGTCGTTAACGCAGTGAGCTTCGACTGGCAGTGTACGTAGCGGGCGGTGGAGCGACTCCGATGAAGATACCTGTTGATGTTTGTCAGTTTCCTGTAAACGTTATATCCTAGTTTGTCACTAGACATTATCTATACTTCTTTATGCAGAAAAGCAATCGTTCCTTTATTTTATATTTCTAGCTTAAGCTACAGGTTTATATGAGCTGAGATGCTGATGAAGCCGGCCGGAGTGGCCGAGCGGTTCTAGGCGCTACAGTCAAGAACCGCGCGACCGCTACGGTCGCAGGTTCGAATCCTGCCTCGGGCATGGATGAGTGTGTTGTCCTTAGGTTAGTTAGGTTTAAGTAGTTCTAAGTTCTAGGGGACTGATGATCCCAGCAGTTAAGTCCCTTACTGCTCAGAGCCGTTTAAACCGTGCTGATGAATTTTGCGTAGTTCTGCTTCCCCAAGCAGGGACTATACCAACAGAGGACCATATAAAAGTTGCCAAAGGCTCGCTCTGAAAGCTGCCTCAAGATCTGACAATGACAGCTAGAATCAGTAGCATGCAAAACCTCTGAAGCAGAATATATCACTCGAGAAAAGACTCACTCTATGGAACAAAAGAAGACATTGTAAGTTTACAGTTGGACTAAGGAAAATCCACAGTAATAATACGAAGCAAAAGCGTATGAAGCAAGCATTATGGAGACAATTTGTTTACTATCTTTCGACTTACTTTAAAAATTAACTCACGACCACCTACACACTGTTAGTGAAGTGGAGATAAGACATACTGGTACTCTCGACAAATTACTGTACCTGTTTTGGATCTGATCATGCTGAATACAATTTTATATTCTTCTTAAACCTGTAGCCAACTTAACTAATTTTACCTTTATTACAACTGAAATGAATATTTAAAGCAAATGGTTATAGTACAATCTAACAGCTACCATGTGTGGTAGTGCTGTAAAAAATATTATTACCAAAGCTAAAGTCACTCTAGGTATGGCCAGTTAACAGTCCACAAGAAAAACTGAATTACTAATGTATTTGCTGGTATTATTGCCAAACAAGTGATGCCCAAGATAACGAGGTATGATAATAATATCCAGGACAATCTTACCATACGTGAAATTAACAATAAAGAAAACTGAGAAAAGTATTGAGTAGCTACAATTTATCTTGTGTTTCATTTATCCACGATGAGATTTACCCACAACCAGATAGTGTTGCAATCAGCAGTTGTACTTCTGTCATACTAGCGGATATTTAGAGATCCAAATACTTAGAAAATTATACAGGTGTGATTAGTAAGATTTTGTATAACAGAAGGTTTGTAAGTGACACTGGCGTTCTTTCAGTAGCACAGTTGCTGAAATCGAAGGTATGCTATTGAAGGTATGCTATTGAGCTAGAAAAAGAATGGCCCATACATTTTTTAAATTTGATGATAAAAAATGACAACGGCATCCCAAAATTCGGAATATTTCGGTTACCAGCCAGCACTTACAGCGTAATTCACAACAACTATTGCGACCCATACATGCATAAGAAAGTCTTTTTTTTACCGCATGACCATCAGAATCGTTAACCTCCCATTAGAACAGTACGGAATTACCGAAGAGTTGTGTATACTAAAACATATAGTAACAAATAACTGCTACAGTGTTGATAAGCTAAATCAAATGTATAGTACAATATTACAGAACAAAAAACAAACAACATTATAGGTAAAGGAATACCTTTAACGAGAGAAACAGAACCAGAAAAGCGAAACACATTACTTCACCTTGTTATGGTGCGATATAATACAGAAAGGCACATAATTAATTTTCGTAAAACCATTGAAAATCATAATTGAGTCCCCCAAGGGCCATGGACCTTGCCGTTGGTGGGGAGAGGGGGGGGGGGGCCTTGCGTGCCTCAGCGATACAGATGGCCGTACCATAGGTGCAACCACAACGGAGGGGTATCTGTTGAGAGGCCAGACAAACTTGTGGCTCCTGAAGAGGGGCAGCAGCCTTTTCAGTATTTGCAGGCGCAACAGTCTGGATGATTGACTGATCTGGCCCTGTAACACTAACCAAAACGGCCTTGCTGTTTCGGTACTGCGAACGGCTGAAAGCAAGGATAATTGCAGCCGTAATTTTTCCCGAGGGCATTCAGCTTTGCTGTATGATTAAATGATGATGGCGTCCTTTTGGGTAAAATATTCCGGAGGTAAAATAGTCCCCCATTTGGATCTCCGGGCTGGGACTACTCAAGTGGACGTAGTTATCAGGAGAAAGAATACTGGCGTTCTACGGATCGGAGCGTGGAATGTCAGATCCCTTTACCGGGCAGGTAGGTTAGAAAATCGAAAAAGGGAAATGGATAGGTTAAGTTAGATATAGTGGGAATTAGTGAAGTTCGGTGGCAGGAGGAACAAGACTTTTGGTCAGGTCAATACAGGGTTATAATACAAAATCAAATACGGGTAATGCAGAAGTATCTTTAATATTGAATAAAAAATAGGGGGTAAGCTACTACAAACAGCATAGTGAACGCATTACTGTGGCCAAGATAGATACGAAGCCCACGCCTACTACAGCAGTAGAAGTTTATATGCCAACTAGCTCTGCAGATGATGAATAAATTGATGATAGGGCTAGTAGAAATCCTTTGGTATCAGAAGAGATACTGAATTTAATTGATGAAAGGAGAAAATACAAAAATGCAGTAAGTGAAGCAGGCCAAAAGTAATACAAACGTCTCAAAAATGAGATCGACAGGAAGTGCAAAATGGCTAAGCAGGGATGGCTAGAGGACAAATGTAAGGATGTAGAGGCTTATCTCACTAGGGGTAAGATAGATATTGCCTATAGGAAAATTAAAGAGACCTTTGGAGAAAAGAGAACCACTTGCATGAATATTAAGAGCTCAGATGCAAACCCAGTACTAAGCAAAGAAGGGAAAGCAGAAAGGTGGAAGGAGTATATAGACGTTATAGAAATGGAAGAGGATGTAGATGAAGACAAAATGGGAGATATGTTTCTGCATGAAGAATTTGATAGAGCACTGAAAGACCTAAGTCGAAACAAGGCCCCGGGAGTAGACAACATTCCATTAGAACTATTGACAGCCCTGGAAGATCCAGTCATGACAAAACTCTACCATCTGGTGAGCAAAGTGTATGAGACAGGCGAAATACCCTCAGACTTCAAGAAGAATATAATAATTCCAATCCCAAAGAAAGCAGGCGTTGACAGATGTGAAAATTACCGAACTACCAGTTTAATAAGTCACGGCTGCAAAATACTAACGCGAATTCTTTACAGACGAATGGAAAACTGGTAGAAGCCGACCTCGGGGATGATCAGTTTGGATTCCGTAGAAATGTGGGAACACGTGAGGCAATACTGACCCGACGACTTATTTTAGAAGCTAGATTAAGAAAAGGCAAACCTACGTTTCTAGCATTTGTAGACTTAGAGAAACCTTTTGACAATGTTGACTGGAATACTCTTTTTCAAATTCTGAAGGTGGCAGGTAGCGAAAGGCAAGTTATAATTTGTACAGAGACCAGATGGCAATTATAAGAGTCGAGGGACATGTAAGGGAAGCAGTGGTTGGGAAGGGAGTGAGACAAGGTTGTAGCCTCTCCCCGATGCTATTCAATCTGTATATTGCGCAAGCAGTGAAGGAAACAAGAGAAACATTCGGAGTAGATATTAAAACCCATGGAGATAAAATAAAAACTTTGAGGTTCGCCGATGACATTGTAATTCTGTCAGAGACAGCAAAGGACTTGGAAGAGCAGTTGAACGGATTGGACAGTGTCTTGAAAGGAAGATATAAGATGAACATCAACAAAAGCAAAACGAGGATAATGGAATGTAGTCGAATTAAGTCGGGTGACGCTGAGGGAATTAGATTAGGAAATGAGACACTTAAAGTAGTAAAGGAGTTTTGCTATTTGGGGAGCAAAATAACTGATGATGTTCGAAGTAGAGAGGATATAAAATAAGACTGGCAATGGCAGGGAAAGCGTTTCTGAAGAAGAGAAATTTGTTAACATCGAGTTTGAGTGTCAGGAAGTCGTTTCTGAAAGTATTTGTATGGAGTGTAGCCATGTATGGAAGTGAAACACGGACGATAAATAGTTTAAACAGGAAGAGAAAAGAAGCTTTCGAAATGTGGTGTACAAAAGATTGCTGAAGATTAGATGGGTAGATCACATAACTAATGAGGAGGTATTGAATAGAACTGGGAGAAGAGGAGTTTGTGGGACAACTTGACTAGAAGAAGGGATCGGTTGATAGGACATGTTCTGAGGCATCAAGGGATCACCAATTAAGTACTGGAGGGCAGCGTGGAGTGTAAAAATCGTAGAGGGAGACCAAGAGATGAATACACTAAGCAGATTCAGAAGGATGTAGGCTGCAGTAGGTACTGGGAGATGAAGAAGCTAGCACAGGATAGAGTAGCATGGAGTGCTGCATCAAACCAGTCTCAGGACTGAAGACCACAACAAGAACAACAACAAAACCATTGAACGAATCGGGTTCCGCATGAAGAAGGACGTAGAGACAATAACCAGATAAACAACCCCAGAAAACCATTTACACAATCAGAGATTTATAAATTCAGATATTGTAAATATGAAAATTTCTATGGGGAACAAACAGATGTTTGTCCACCAGATCAAACATGGTTCAACTGCTCTGAGCACTATGGGAATTAACTTCTGAGGTCATGAGTCCAGTAGAACATAGAACTACTTAAACATAACTAAACTAAGGACATCACACACATCCATGCCCGAGGCAGGATTCGAAACTGCGAACGTAGCGGTCGCGCGATTCCAAACTGTAACGCGTAGAACCGCTCGGCCACCCCGGCCGGCTCCACCACATCCAAAGAGCACACAAACACAAGATAGAACTGTGATTCTTCATGTAGTCACTTCTGCGAAACTACAATCATATCAGCAACAGCCTCGAAGGCCCATTAAAGGTACTAAGTAGGGTAGGGAAAGGTTGATCAATTGACGCTCTATGAGAAATTGAAATTTATAGCGTCTTGAAAGAACAAATACAATACATACTCAATGAACAAAGAGACTTCAGAAATAATAATTTCCCCGTTTATTTTAGGCATTTACTCTAACATAAACGCGCTCTTTTACGTATGTTACATATACAATCAACGGAAAGCGCATTACATAAAACAGAATACTTATTACTATCACTGATTAGTTGCTCTTTGATGTGCTTGTTATGTTGTTGTCCCTGCCTAACGTGAACATATACGTCAAAATCTTGTAAATACGACATGTGAATGTCAAGAAACTACAGAATTGGTTGTATCTACTGTTAATTCTACTGAAAATTGTTCTCTTTACGTTGTATAATGCTTTACAGACCTTGAAAGTGGCTTAATGTTGAAACTGCAGTCGTAAGCTATAATACTAACAGCTGAAAGCAAGATGATGACATTTACAAAATTTGTGGAAGCAGTGGATCCATATAACAACAAAGCAATTGACATGATTCACAGCAAGGCAATGGGTTTTCTATTAACTTATCTATGTACCCAAGGAAAAATGATGAAACTCGTAGAGGGTATCAGTTTCAGTAGACACTGCTGAAACACACAGTGATTCCTAAAGACCTTTGTGTTCGGATAAATTCGAAATCTAGTGTTGCAAAACATGTGAAGTCATATAGTGAACGAACCGGGATAAAGTGTGAAATACGTGAAAAGTTTAAACGTAAGCAGGTGCTCAACAGAAAACTGTATCTGGCCCATAGGCATAAGGGAGAGATATTAGTTCGCTACAGTTCTTTTCTGTTTATAAATTAATTTACGACACATACATGTTGTTAGTAATGAAGGGAGGATAATACACGTTCATAAGCTCGACAAACAACACTACGTTTGGATCTGATCATGCTGAATGGTATTTTGTATTTTTGAAGCATGTAGCCAACCTAACTAATATTACTTGTACCACAGCTGGAATGAATATTTTAGGCAAACCTTTATAGTAGGATGGAACACCAACCATAAATGGTCGTTCTGTAAAAAATATCACCATCAAGAGGAAAGTCACTCTAGATACGGCCAGTTACTAAAAAAAAAAAAAAAGGAACAGAATTACTAACAAAGTTAGTAGGATTACTTCAGAACATATAAAACCCGATACAAAGAGGGATGCCAATAATTTCCAAGACAGTTTTACCGTACATGAAATTAACAATACACAAAGCTATTGGCCTGAAAGCTGGGAAGTGTGCTAGTGTAGTTAGTGTAAATTACCATGGTTATGTTAGTCATGTGAAAGACTTTATTGCTGCTAATAATATTACGAAATCGAATAGGGATTCTACTGGCTGATTTAACGGTTTAATTGGGAAGGCTTTAAAAAAGTGTAATTTCATCCTGACAGGGCGTGAGTTCATTACATTTTTGGTCATGAACCCACGAACATCCACCTCTGCAGTCAACCAAAAGTCTGTAAGACTGGATATTCCATACGCTCTGTAGTGAATTATGTTGATAGTCGTGACTACAGAGTTGTTAAGGAACTTAATGTTCTTGTGGTGTAGTCTATAGGCGTAGCACGGGCCTCTGCTATTGACACTGCGAAGATGCTCCTTGCTATCTGAGCATCACTAGCCACACCAATGAGATGAATTTGCAAGACATGCTCACAGAAACTCTCCGCGCTACCTTCTGCGGTCTGTCTTGAAATAGTCTTTGAACAGTACTAAGAGAAAGAGTTTTTACTGAACAGCGCTTCGTGCTGTACTACCAACGACAGTCTGTTTCATCACAAGTGTTAGGCTGGTTCTGTCTACGCATATAAATGTAACTACGCTCTGACAGACAGTCACAGACGTTGTGTAACAAAAGATACGTCTTCCTTCTGACTGTAAATATATTTTCACTCTCTCATTTTATTAGTGCAAAAAAACATGTTATTTATCATCTGTTTAGAACCCGATTCATTTGTGACAACCCGTCCCAACAACTCTAATAAAAATGGATTAGACTTCTGAAAGAGGCTATAGAGTTAAGTGTGACCATACCTATACAAGGAAAATTTCTCATTTGATATAGTAAATCTGTTCTCTAACATGTCAATAATAGACACCATTGGTTTTATAAAAAAGAACCTACTCAAGCTTAAAAAACAAGAATAGCCGGAAATGGGAAAATTATTGAGTTGCTACAATTGATCTTATGTTTCCGTTTATTTAAATTCCAAGATGATATTTACTCGCAACCAGATGTTGTCTCAATGGATTGCTAAAACACTAGCAGATACTTTCATAAATCATATAGAGAACCAATACATTGAAAATTTTCTGGTTCCAGTAGTAAGATTTCATATTACAAGATCTATGTAGACGATATTGTTGTTCTCCTCAGTGCCAGAATTGCTGAAATCTAAATTATTGTTTCACAGTTTGTTTAAGAGCATACTTCTTAAAGTTTTTTAGATTTCATGATAAGGAATGAGAACGGCTCCCAAAAATTCGGAAGGAAAGCAGTCTGCATTGACAGCACAATACACAACAGTTCATGCAACCGACAAATGCATAAGAAAACCTGTTTTCACTGCGTGAGGAAGAACAAAGCAGGGAAAATAATCAGCCACACAATCCAAAAAAAAACCATTTACACAACCAGCGATTTATAAAATCAGATGTGGTGAATGTGAAAATTTCTATTAGAGGCAAACAGGTAAATGTTTCTGCACCAGATTCAGCGGGCATACAAACATAAGCGAGAACTGTCAATCTACATTCATTGCACATCTACCATAACAACACAAACACCGTGGCCTCTTCAATGGTACTGCATAAAATTGAGAAATGCTGATTAATGGACGCTGTAGAAGAAATTGAAATTTATAGTGCATTCAAAGGACAACTACGAGTACAGTACATACTCAGTGAGCAAAGAGATATAATAAATAATAATTTCCTAGATTGTTTTAGATCTTTAATGAAAGTTCACACTCTTAATTGTATGATATATATAATTCGCTCAGAATCGTAGTACATAAAATGGAGTATTGACTAGTACCGTTGACTAATTGTTCTATCATGTAGGTGTTAGCTTTTTTTATCTCTACTTAACGTAAACCTATATGTCAAAATCTTATAAGTGTGGTGTATAAATTTGAAAAAACTAAAAAATTTGTTGCACCTACTATTAATGCCAAACTGAAATAGTGAAATAAAATTCCAACAGCTGGGGATGATATTTAACATATTTATGGAAGTTGTGGACGCATATCACAAGAAATTAAAAATGTTCAATTTGCTTAATGATCCCATATACAAAGAACTCTAAAGTGCCCCAGCAGCGAAGATAAGGGGCAGACACTAGCCTTAATTATAAGTTCTAGATTCGATGGTATCACAGCCAACACGCTGACGTCGAAAGTTCCAGTGCACCAAGAATACAGGGAATACGAAGGGGGACAAGGAAGGCTGTTCTTTGATAACGACAGTCACTGGGAATAGCTCGCCCATATGTTAGCTGGTGAAACATCACTACCACAAGCTACACCGACTGGCTGGCTACAGAGTGTCTTTAGAAAGCCATACAATTTAGCCAGCTCACACAGGAACATCAAGCCCTAGATACGTATGTAAGAGTCGTCTTTTACATGCAATCTTTTTATCAACGTGCATATAGTTTAGACAGCGTTTAGGAGCAAATACCGCCGGACACTTGCGACTTGGTGTAATTGGACTTGTCATCAACATATTTTAGTTGGCAAAACAAAATCTACTAGCAGATGAAATAGCTATGGGCTCCTCCCTTTCAGACGTACAGCTGACGTATTAATGGAAATATTAGAACAAACAGCATTCAGTTCCCCGACGTTGTGTTCACGTTGTTGGCAGAGGTATGTGGATGACATGTTCGTCACATGGCTCATGAGAATTTTATCAGAACCTGAACAGCTTCCACAAATACATACAGTTCGCGCTAGAAATAGAAAATGCCATCAATTCCTCTTCAGGATACGGGATTGTACGGAACATCCAGCGGTAAAAGACGACGGACAGTGTACAGAAAACAGATGCACACGAACAGATATCTGCAAGGGGAGAATAGCTTCAACTCGCCGGATTATGGTCACTGACAACCTCCAACAAGAACAGAACGACCTACGAACAATATCCCGAGCAAATGCATACAGCACCAAGAACATATAACGAGATGTGAGGTACAATAAAGATAAAACGAACAAAGCATCAGAAGAACCACTTCCTGTTGACCACTTACCTTATGTGAGTGGCGTCTGCGACCGTGTAGACAAAGTGCAACATACCAGAGCGGTAAGACGCAGCACTCGCGCATCCACATTTGATTCCAAGCACATTTTTCATTCAAAATTATTTTTCTCAGCATTAAATTCAATATTCAGTTTCCATTCAGTAATTTTTTCCAAATTCCGCGAAATCTCATTATTCAGACGATTACATTCCGATCCAACAATACGCAAGTTACATTGCACAATATGGCCGACATTGTACATTGTACAAGATTCAAGCAACATGGCTAGTCACCATTAACACGTATGCTACTTTCGATCTTTAAAGTCATCTCTTAATCATTCTCAGTCATTTAAACACACACATAGGCAGTACATTTTCACACTACGCGTTTAAACAATTTTTTTCTTGCACACAATTTATTCACGATATGGTAAAAACTCGACACCAGTACACAATGGAACAACAATCAAGTAATGCAAACATGGATACACAGACACATTCAGACACAGAAATTAATACAGACACGCAAACACATCAAAATAACCTGCTACACACACACACAAACGAAGAAAGGAGCAATTCAGAACCAAACCTGAGAGACCACGTCACGTCTAATGACGCGGCGGGGGCAAGTTCATTTTGCAATCAAAATTTTGCCGCTATACTGAATTCAATTTTGGAAGGCATATCCAATATTAAGCAAGATAATGACGAAAAATTCTCACAATTAATGACAGACAATGCAGCCTTCAGAAATGAGATAAAATCAGACTTCGCCACACTGACTCAAAAGGTAGATGAAATTAATACACGTCTTTCGAAACAGGTCGACGATCTTACGGAAAAATTCGAAAATTTAGAGTTACGACAAAGCGACAATGCCAATCACATCCATGACTTGACAAAAACCTGTGAAATTATTAATTGCAAATTAGAATCAAACACGCACGCATGTGACGAAATTAATTTAAAGGTGAACACAATAGAAACAAACGTAGCTGACATTCACAAACAGATTCACACAACAATACAGATAGAGGCTGAACCCCATTTGTCTCGAATTAATTCACAATTTAAAGAATGGACGGCACACAAAGACGAAATTTTTGAAGAATGTATACAAAACAAATTGCCACATATTGTGCACGATTCTGTAGTGGAATACATGAACAACAATAGACAAGTAATCGATGACGATATGCAAACAAAGACAACTCAATGCCAACCACAACAGAATAGTACACCCACTACACATTTTTATACACACAAAAGAAAATCTCGATTCGGAAATGAACACATGTACACACACGAATTTCAACACTCAAATACACAATACACTGACACGCATAGCAACAGATACCCATCACCTGAAATACAATACAATTATTCTGATGAAGAACCATGTGCACACAGGGAAGAATTCAATGATTACACGGAAAGAAACAGACGAACACGTAACAAAGAAGAAGAAAGTCTATTCAAGCACCGTAAATTCCAACCTTTTATACCAGGCAAAAACACTGTACACCCTGTCATCTTCTTAAAAGCTTTTAGAAACGCATTCCCACGTTCGTGGAGCGACCACAAACGCATTGCGTACGTTGTGGATTACATTCAAGGGGACGCTGCTGTCTGGGCTTACCATGAAAGCGACAGATGTGTAACATACGAGCAGTTTGAACGCGCCTTCTTGAATAAGTTTTGGTCACCCACTGTGCAGGAACGTATCCGCAAACAAGTCACTGAACACGAACACTTCAATCCTAAAAACGGCAACCTGCGCAGATATTTCGAGAAGTACCTAAACATGACACACTTCCTTAATGAACCAGTGAAACCAAAAGATGTGATCCGATCACTGAAAGCAAGACTTCCTTTTAATATTAAAGAGAAATTACTGCACTTACCGGACGACGATCCTGAATATTTTTTGGAAAAGTTAGATGCTGTTGATTTACTATATGAAGAACAAGAACCAACACACAACTCACGCAGTAGGAATCAACATGTCTACATTGCTACATTACCAAACACGCAGCAAAATTCACAACACACAGTAAACATGCAAAACAATCACCAAAATTCAGAGCTGCATACAAACAACAACTGTAACTATACACAAGGAGATAACCCGTACAAAAAACGAAGAAACGACAATTTTAATTCAAGAAGGAATAATGGAAACAACAACGGACACAAAGCCAAACAGAAACACTGGCAAAGAAACAACAACACAGATTACACAAGAAATGGAACACCTACACCGCACTTTAACCAGAATGACAACCAGTATTATGTGAGACCGTGGCAAACACAGCAACCGCCATCACAAAATCATATTCAGATGCCACAAGGGAATTTTGCACAAACTAGCAACACAAACCAACAAGTGATTTCAGCCAGCCGAAAACAGACAGGCGATTGGCAAAGACAATATCCTAATGTAAATATTATTGAGGTAGCTAATGAAACTACAACTACACTTGCCAACGACCAGACAAACCAGGTAAACTAGAACCAGTCATTACTGAGCTCCAGGTCGTGACTGAGGAACATTTGGGGGGCAACTTCAATTTAGAAACTATGTTTGAATACACACTTGCTAGTGAAACTGTGAAAACTAACATTTACACAACAAGAGTTGCCTACACTATTCTTAAGATATAATGAAAGTGGAAACTTAGCTGATGATCTGATAAATGACAACACACAATGTCACTATGTAAAGAAAAGATCTGTACTGTCTTCCACCTCAGGCATTGTAGGAGGTATACCTACTAACATAATTATTGATACAGGAGCTGCTGTCAGTGTGATTTCCCCCAATTTTTATACTATGATGAAGAAAACTTCTAAGATACCAGAGTTCCCAGTTCAAAACTGTTTAATATTAACTGCATTAGGTAATAAGTCAAGTAGAGTTAATAAGCAGGTATTTGTGACTGTTAATATGGGAAATGGAATCGTACAATGGCCTTTCCTAGTTGTCCAAAGTCTTGCTGCCAATTGTATATTGGGTATTGATTTTCTTTGCGAGAAGGACTGTACTATAGACTTCTCCAAAGGCATTTGTTATTTTAAGTATGAAGGCAGAGACATAGTTTTGAACTTGGACACTCGACTAGTAGACCATAACAAGCACTGTTCTTGCTACAAGATACAGATTATACGTGAGACTGACATAGATTCCACACAACAACCTGTATCACAAGGTGAGGTAGTGAATGATGTACTTACACAAATTAATTCTAAGTTATCAGAATGTGATGCTATTAATGAAGAGGAGAGATCCCAGCTTAAACATATTTTACTTAAGAATAAGGATGTTTTCACTAGTAAGCCAGGTAGGATCAACACATATATGTATACGATTGAAGTCAAGCCTCACCAAATCTATTACCACAAGTCATACAATGTACCTCTAGCTCTGCGACCTGCAGTTTGGGAAGAACTAAAGAAAATGATTACATGGAATATTATAGAACCATCAACATCTCCATATTGTAGCCCTTTGCATGTAGTGAAAAGACACAATGGAAGTATCAGGTTAGTATTAGATGCAAGAGCTATCAACCAAATTATTTTACCTGTGAGGACACAACCAGAAAATCTTGACGAACAACTTCAGAAATTCTTGGATGCAAAATATTTCTCTACAATAGACCTTAAAAATTCGTTTTGGCAGGTGCCAATAAGCAAAGAATCTAGAAAATATACAGCCTTTATGTTTGGTGGCAGAACTTATCAATTTTGTGTATTACCATTTGGCCTAAATGTAAGCTCAGGAGTATTCATTACTGCACTAAACTCTGTACTCGGTGATGATTTACTAGAAACTGTTACGCACTACGTAGATGACATACTGATTGCCTCAAAAACCTGGAAGGAACACACTGATACCCTGAACACTTTACTATGCAGATTCACACAAGCTGGTATCACTGCCAATATTTGTAAATCTAGATTTTTTCTTGTTCTGAGATCAAATACCTAGGACACATCATCAACACACAAGGCATTAAACCTGACCCTTCAAAATTAGATGCTATCAGACATTTCCCCAGTCCCACTACAAAGAAACAGTTAAAATCATTTCTTGGTCTATGCTTATTTTTCAGACGATTCATACCTAAACAGTTACTCAATAGCAGATACTTACTAAACTTATTAAAGAAGAACCAGGTATGGATTTGGAACCAAGACTGTGAAAATGACTTTACTAAAATCAAAGAAGTCTTAGTAAATTCTAACATGCTGGAACATCCAGACTTCAATTTGAACTTTTGTATTGCTTGTGATGCATCAAACATTGGTTTGGGATGTTGTTTATTCCAACTTGTTAAAACAGAAACTTCAGAACATATTAAGATCATTGGTTTTGCCGGTCGGACTTTAACGGAATGTGAAAGATCTTACTCCACCACAGAATTGGAAACATTATCTATTATATGGGCATTTAAAAAGTTTAATTATTATCTGTATGGAAGACACACCATTATATACACTGACCATCAAGCACTTACCTTCCTTTTGTCATGTAAACTCATTCATCCTAGACTTACACGATGGGCACTTGCATTACAGAATTACTCTTTTGAAATCAAGCACATCAAGGGAAAAGACAACATAATAGCTGACACACTTTCAAGACTACCGCAAGGATTACACGATAACAATACAGACTTTGAGAACACACATGATTACAGAATACTACTCATGCAAGACAAACAGTTTACACAATACTACATAGACCTATACAAGAACATGGCAACACTACAAGATTCAGATCCACACTGGAACAAAATAAAACAAATCATAGTACAACAACACAATGACACTTTACAAGACAGATACATGTTGCACAACAACATACTTTTCTACAAAAGACACACAAATGCTATTAACTGGTGCGTTTGCATACCACAAGATTCTGTGCACAAACTCATTGCACACACTCACACAGTTTGGGGACACTACGGAACAAAGAAACGTCTAAACAAGTTACAAATGTATTGCTATTTTCCAAACATGAGAAGAAAAATACATGATGTTATCAGCAAATGTCTCATATGTCAAAAATCCAAGCCACAAAATCAATCCACCAAAACAGATTTGCACTCTATCTTACCCACTGGACCTAGAGAGATACTTTGTACAGATGTTAGCGGACCTCATCCAACTAGCATCGGTGGTTGTAAATACATTCTAGCATTTTATGACATATTTTCTAAGCACATCAAACTTTTTGCCATTAAGTCACCCACAGCAAACACCATCATCAGAAGATTCACAAATGATTACATGCCATACTGTGGAAAACCTAAAGCCATTCTATCAGATAATGCCACGTATTATGCAGGATTCATCTGGAGAAAATTTCTAAAGGACAATAACATTAAGAGTATCTTTATTTCAAAGTTTCATGCATCAGCCAACCCTTGTGAGAGAATTTTTAGAGAATTAAATAGATTCATGAGAACTTATACCTCAACACAGCACACAAACTGGATACATTACTTAGCACTTTTTGAGGAAATACACAACAATTTAAATATATACAACACACCCTATACTCCCAGAGAAATCATGTTTGACACAAAGGAAACTAATGAATGGAGCAACCCACTACCAAAATTTTCTGACACCAAACCTTCACACGAGGAAAAGGTAAGGGAAGTACTCATTGCAATTACTGAACAAGCTGACATTAGAAATAAGAACTATGGTGCTAATCTGAAAAGAAGGCAAAACTTTACAATAGGCATGCAAGTTTTACTTAAGACCCACTACAAATCGTCATCACCTCTAAAACGTAATGTCAAGTGGCGTCCATTATATGAAGGTCCTTACACAATCATTGATATACCACACCCTGGAGCATATCTGCTACAAAACGCCAAGAATAAGAGAATTTTAGGTTTGTACCCTCACAAAGATTTGAAAACTTTTAGCACTTAGCAGAGTATGCTGATAAAACAACAAGGTAAGTCACATCTGGTACTTCAAGCTGGAAGAAGAAGAAGATATAAGCTATAATCTTAAGTATCTACATTTTACAGCACCAGCAACAACAGCAGCAGCAAGAAGATAAGACACAGGAAGAACTAACAATTTTCATGCAAAGCACAGTTACTGATTATATTTATTAATACCCTGCTGCAGACAAGCTGACAGACTAAATGACCGGAGACAATTCCTGCCCTGCACCTGATATATTAATTGGCATGATAGACACTTGATTTGCTATTCACACTCCCACCACAATCCACATGAACACAACATGCACAGAAAACACTCTACAGGAAATGACATGTGAGATTAATTGAGCAAGGCTATACATATATATATATATATATTTTATTTTAATTGTAAATGATACTTTCTGCATGTGCTAATTTGGAATTGATTGTGGATGTGACGTGTCATGTCTTATTGTAATCATGACTTTTCAGGACAGATCATCTCCAAGATGTTTTCTAACCTACTATGAAAGTTTATGTTGCAGGAAACATTTAATGAGGAAGAACACTTATTGTGTAGTACTGATGTAAAGGAAAATATACTTAAAAGGAAAACTTTATCAAAAAGGGGAAGAGACCTATAAAAGAAAATGGATTTTCTGAATGTATCACAATACACTGAACCTATAAGATAATTTTTTCTATGTCTGACCCATATGTACTTGTAAATATCTAGTTTAATGCAACTGAAAATGTAAAATATGTATATGTATTACAAAAACAATGTAATGTGAATGTATACGTACACGTTTCACAGAAATTTTTTTTATATCTATGTAAACATGTAACAGAAAACTGTACTCAAAGTGAAGTGATATTTGTTATGTTTTGTGCTCTCTGTTGTGAACGAACATTTTGTTTTGCAACGAACAATGTATGAACAAGTTGTGTGCAAATAGTAAAAAAAAAAAAACAAAAAAAAAAACGGTTCACTGCGCTCAAGATGGGACACTATAGGTGACGTGAGTCGCAAAACCACGGCACACTTTTCGACGAAACGACGACACAATATCCAGGAGACGACATACGCCTTTTGGAAGACGAAATTGGAGGTTATTGAGTAGACGTAACACGGACTGGTCAGTACGGAACCACTGACACCATGTATTCCTACCAAGACGAAACCACATTTTAACTGCGTCTTCCAAAGCACGCTTCATTGCGAGATTCTTGATCTCCAACTTGTTTCTTCAAGAACTTTTGTCTCAATGTAAACAAAACGTGTGACACGTGACATTTATTTTAAAGTGCAAAGACTTTAGCACAGTATAAACCTTTACTAACAAGTGACATTCTAAAGAGAATATGTTCACATATCTCTGAAAATGCACAAAACCATTAATTAATTTTATTTATTGAATGAACATGTGTAATAACATTTTGAAATGAAAGAGAACAACGGACTATATGCCCAAGAATTTTTTACAACGTAACAGCACAAGTGAATACGAACTGTGAAATTTGTTATAGTCTATATAGAAGTAGCTCTGAGCCAGTGCACTGCACTCCGATACTAAAGTTCCCAGGTTCAATACCGCTGGGAAACAAATATTTTTATTTTTTCTTTTCACTTTCATTTATCTTGTATGTAAATATTATTTATGTATTTGTATAGATGTATGACATTTATGATATTATATGTATGTTGAATCTGTGAAACATGATACGTAACAACTTATGATTCATAACATGATAAATAAAGAAAATACGTCAACAAATTGCTCAGCTGCAGGTGGTACACCTTTGCCTTCGAAATTTGGGGGGCAGTTTAAGGAACCATTTGCACTCGAGCACAGACAATATTTAATTTAGTTAACTTAGATTATATGTATCGATTTTTTAAGACAAGAGAATGCAAAATAAAGCAATTAACACCGCTCTCTTGTCACAGCCAGTAGGCATCAACTCTCTTATGTCATTCGTTGTCCTAGAAGGACGTAATATTTTGTGTGGGTCCACAGTTAGCCATTTCATACTTATTTGCAGAAAAGAGGCGCAGAATCAATAAGTCGCTCTCATTTGTAAATGATCTGCAATTATTTCCCTATAATTTTACGTAAGTGTAATTTATATAATAATGTATATGTTAAAATGAATATATGTTTTATTTAATCGTATGCTTTTCTTTGTTTTAGTAATTTTAGTCACTCCATTTTCATGATTGAAGCTCAGGTCAGATATTAGACTTTGTCTACAAAAAATATATGAGCCCTGGCTACGTTCCGTACATCTTCGGACGTGCGAAGCTCGATAAATTCACGGCGTAAATTTTAATCTCTCAATTACTTACTCAACCAAGGAAACAAACAAGTATTATTATTATTAGTATTACAAATTATTACTATTACTATTATATTGTTATTATTTTAATAATTTTTTTTATTTGCTAAAAACCCTAAGAGACTTTGATCTTAACCCTTTCAGACCATTGGTCACAATTGTGTACATTAAATTTTACTGCCTTTTAGTTGCAACAGAAATATTCTTCCACAGTGGAAAGCTTATTTACACATTCGTTGTTGCCCCATCTTCTTATCATGTACAAGTGCTGCAAACTGTTTGGCTTCCCTATAAAAATGTCAACAAATCAATGTAGCAGTGACCACCAGTTTGTGACCGCCAGAATACACGGAAGTGGTTGGTAATTTATATTTCACTGTATAAATGAAATGTTATTTTGAATGGTGATTACTGAACGATCACTGAATGATCAGTTTATTTATTACAACAGCGAATATTTCAAAATTAGTTATTTTAATCCAGAAGAAGAAGCCTAGTGTATGAAGTTTATTTTGAAAACGTGTACATATTATTGTATACATCTTGCATCAAAAGTCATTAAAAAAATCACCTAAGAGCATTGCACAACAAAGAAAAATTTTCCTTCCACCAGAAATATCTCGGGTCTGAAAGGGTTAAGTAAAACAAGTAACCGGGTCTGAATCATCTATTCTGATGACATCGGCACGGAAGATAACAGAGAGAAGGCCGAAATGCTGAATTCGGTCATTCAAAATTGTTTCATCACGGGAAATTGTGATAAGGTCCCTCAGCGTATGAATGTCGAAATAGCAGATACTGAGACGAGTGATAGTGGAATAGAAAAGCAACAACAATCGCTTAGCAGTGGAAAGGCATAAGGACCGTATGAGATACAAAAAGGATTCTACAAAGACTATGCTAAAGAAATTGCTCCCCTTCTTAGCACCAGTTGGTTGTAGATCGCTGAAGCAGGATCCTAGTGAACGAAAAAAAAGGAAGAAACATAGGTCATTCCATTTCAAGAAGGGTCATATAATTATAGACCTTTATCGTTGACGTCTATGTATCTTAGAGTTACGGAACATGTTTTGTGTTCAAGAGTTATGTCGTCTTGGAAAACGAAAATCTCTTCTTTAGAAATCAATACGGATTGCGCAAAAAGAGATCTTGCGAAACTCGGTTATGTTCTTCCGTGAGATCCATATCGCTGTAGACAACGGCGGTCAGGTTCGCGCTGTGTTTCCTGGCTTCAGGAAGACATTTGGCACCGTCACGCAAGGCCGTTTATTGAAAAAGTGCGAGTTTATCGAATCGGACCAGCTTCGAGACTGGATTCAAGACTTCCTCACACACAGAACTCAAGCTCTTACAGGAACAAAATCGACAGATGTAAAGGCAATTTCCAGAGCACCCCAGGGAAGTGTGACAGGACCGTGTGTATATGCAAATAGTCTAGCAGAAAATGTCCGTTGCTCGCAGATGACGCGGCTGTCTGAAACAAAATGGCAACGCCAGAAGACAGTTTCGAGTTGCAGAATGACCTGCAGAGGATTGATGAACGGTGCAGCCTCTGACAGTTGACCCTGAAGCTAAATAAATGTATCATATTGCGCATACGCAGGAAAAGAAAGCTATTACGTTACAACTACACAGCTGATGAGAAACTTCTGGAATCAGTATCTACCGTAAAATATCTAGAAGTAACTTTCCAGAACGGCCTTAAGTAGACTGACCACATAAAAGCAACAGCAGGAAAAGCAGGTCGCAGACTTAGTTTCACAGCAAGAATCTTACGGAAATGTAACTCATCCACGAAGCAAGTGGCTGCTAAGGTACTCACTTGTTCGACCGCTTCTTGAGTATTGTTCATCGGTAAGGGAAATTTACCAGGTAGGTCTGATAGAAGATGAAACGAAGAGCGCCGCGTTTTCTCGCCTTTCCTCGCGGAATCGTTTAGTCGGCTCGTGAATGTTACTTAGATGCTCACCAAACGCCATTGACAGACATTGCAAGAGCTGCGTTTTACATCACTCGGAGGTTCACTGTAGAAATTTCGGGGGAGCACTTTCCGGGATGAGCCGGACAACACATTAGTTCACCTCAAAAAACTTTCGCGTAATGATCACGACGAGAGAATTCGAGAAACAGGGCCAATACAGAGGCCTACCGACAAATCATTCTTCCCACGCGTCGTTCACGTGTCGAATGGGGTAGGAGGCGCTCAGTTCGTGGTACCACACGTGGTTTCCGTTTTCAATTACGGAGTGGAATAGAGTGTGTCCCGACATGTCAGGCCAATAGATGTTCAATGTGGTGGCCATCATTTGCTGCACACAATTGCAATCTCTGGCGTTTTGAATGTCGTACACGCCGCAGTACATCTGGTGTAATGTCGCCGCAGGTTGCCACAATACGTTGTTTCATATCCTCTGGGGTTGTAGGCACATCACGGTACACATTCTCCTTTAACGTACCCCACAGAAAGAAGTCCAGAGGTATAAGATCAGGAGAACGGGCTGGCCAATTTATGCCTCCTCCACGTCCTATGAAACGCCCGTCGAACGTGTACCTCACCCCTCATGGTAATGTACATGTGCGTCAGTGAAAAAGACTAATAAAAAGGTGTTAGCATGTGGACGTAATGTGCTGCTCCAGTCTCTTCTGTACCTAAGGTCCATCACCGTTCCCTTTGGACCCCTACGCAATTCGGTGCTCTCCGATACACACGATCAAACAGCGGAGGAGTGGTACTCAAGCGTCAACTTTAGGTTACAATATCTCCGGATGTAATTAACATTTTACAATGCAACAAACGGCATTGCTTACATATTTGTTTATATGTTCAGATGTGCTAACAAAACTAACGGGGTTCCATTTAAAAAAACGTAGGTTTGTGTTAAAAAACATACTTCCGTGCATTTTTTATGGTTTGTATTAATCAATTACACTAGCCCCTCTCCTCACGTTCGGTCTGTGGAATCGATTCGTCAGTATTTGATGTGGTTTACGAAATATATCCAGCGGTAACGTTAGGTGACTCACCCTGTTTAGTGGAAGACTATCACCATCATGAGTAGTTACTCGCTTTTAAGAGGACAGCCGGCCAATAATGGCCGAGCGGTTCTAGGCGCTTCAATCTGGAACCGCGTGGCCGCTACGGTCGCAGGTTCGAATCCTGCCTCGGGCATGAATGTGTGTGATTTCCATAGGTTAAATGATGACTAACAGAAACTCTCAGCTGCCGACAGGTGTTGTTGATGTACCTCGATGTGGACAACTGAAAATGGGTGCCCCAACCGGGACTCGAACCCGGGATCTCCTGCTTACATGGCAAACGCTCTATCCTTCTGAGCCACCGAGGACACAGATGAATAGCGCGACTGCAGGGACTTATCCCTTGCACGCTTCCCGTGAGACTCACATTCCCAACTCTCCACAATTCTACAAATGCAATGTACCTTATAGACATTTGCCCATTCACTCATTACTCGCGCACGCTTTGGCGATTCCCGTAAGAGTTTGGGCAACCTGTGCGCATTCGCACAGACGAAGGTCAATGGCTGGGTAGCCTGTAACTATATATATATGAAGACAGCAACTGTTCTCGAAAGAACGGATTACTGTTGTTGACCGTGCAGCTTTTCCCTGGAATAAATGATGACTAACTGAAACCCTCAGCTGCAGACAGGTTTTGTTGATATACCTCGATGTGGACAGCTGAAAATGTGTGCCCCGTCCGGGACTCGAACTCAGGATGTCCTGCTTACATGGCAGACGCTTTATTCATCTGAGCCACCGAGGACACATATGAATAGCGAGACTGCAGATCGCGGGTTCGAGTCCCGGTCGGGGTACACAATTTCAGCTGTTCACATCGAGGTATATCAACAACACCTGTCGGCAGCTTAGGGCTTCAGTTAGTCATCATTTATTCCAGGGAAAAGCTGCACGGTCAACAACAGTAATCTGTTCTTTCGAGAACAGTTGCTGTCTTCATATATATGTCCTTAGGTTAGTTAGGATTAAGTAGTTCTAAGTTCTAGGGGACTGATGACCTGAGATGTTAAGTCCCATAGTGCTCAGAGCCATGAACCATTTTTTTCTTAAGAGGACAGCTGCAAGAAGTCTAGACGTCAGCATTTAATCCTTTTTAGTGTTACACAGTGACGCGGTCTAATGTCCAAAATAATTTATCCCAAATGAACAGGATGACTAACATGTGTTAAGAAATGAGTACTAGACGAATTTTGAAGGATGGACAAAACTATAGGGGTGATAAAGAGGAGAATATGTCCAGCCAGTTGTTGAGGACATTAGTTGTAAGTGCTACGCTGGCGGCTGAAGGAATTACCCCCAACAAAGTAAAATAAAAAAGGTGGGAATGCTGACGGCAGCTATGTCGATAATATGCAAACATTCCGCAAAGTTTCAGTTTGTTACTCGAACCTCACAGTCACGTCAGATTGGAAATGAAGCCATGGGCCTGTAACTCTAAACGAAATATCAATTGGGACGAGTATATCCACGGGCTCTGTGGATATGTGTGTCTGGTAACGGGTGGTCAATTATATGCAAGATGGTATACGTAGGTCTATAGTGAATTAAAGGAAAAAGTGACCCCTGTGACTTCGTGCACAATTGTTCTGAGCAGCGAACAATTAAATATAATGAAACGTGCCTCTGTTTGCGAATATTCCTCGCAGTTGCTTGATGTGTTGAAATATCCCTGCGTGGGGAGCGCCATGCTTCTACATTCCGCCTTTTCTGAGAGCGAATCCCGGCGCCCTGACACCGTGGCCTGGTTACGGGCTCCCTCACATCCCTCCCCCCGCACCCTCCAGCCACCATTAGAGTAATTGAAGGGGCGCGTGGCCTGTGGGCTCAAGGGATCACCGAGTGCTTAAGAGGTCCGCGCTAGGTACAGCGAGGCTTAACGGCTGCATCCACCGGCCGACTGCATTGCCGATATTCGCCCATACGGCCTGAAAAGGGGCCATATTTATTCGTCCCATCTTGCAACACGAAACTGTACGGCGTGCTGGAAGCTGACGTACGGTTTGCAGCGTACGGGTCTTCTCTGGGCTCCATTAGTGCAACGAGAAGGTAGCATGACGCAGGTATCCTAAGCAAAGAACAAATGGATAAATGCATACTGTGCGTAAGACTTTAAAATCAAATATAGTTAACAATCAAGACAGCAAACTCTTCTTCTTTTTCAGGTTTTTTTGTGGATATGTGTTTGCAAATATGTGTACTAAGAGAAAGTAGAGAAATTTATCTTTTTTCTATAATTCCTTTGGATTTTGATTAGTGTAAACGCGAAGAAATCGTTGTAAGGAAATTTGGGGTACGCAAAAAGACATTTCGTGTAAGAGAACCACCGATCATGCCTTATTTCGACAGAGTATTTATTAACAGCCCTGATAAGATACATTTTTGACCGTTGTCAGTGATTTTATGTGGACAGTCCTCAGATCTACGTCAAGGAAGAAAAAACAGTATATCTTCATAATATTATTATTATAAATGCGCACAAGTTGTGCATAAGTTACATAGCTTTGTGATATAGCACCTTACTCGTCACATTTCAGTCTTCATATTTTTTATTATTTACAGAGTTCTACCAGTGATTTGACTCGTTTTTTACGGCCGGTCACATGGTAACGGTCACAGGGTTGGTAGCACAATTTACACAAACAGTTGCTGCCTGCATCATGGAAACTCTTATTCTTCCATATTTTGTGATGGTATCCCTGCACTGCTATTGAGTTCATCGGGTGTCGGAGTTCTTGATTTGTGCTGGTCCATGATCTGTCTGTCATGGCTTCTGTTGCATAAAAGTCCAGCCAAATTTCCCTTCTCTTCTTCTCCCCTACATGTAGGAGTTTATTCGAGTTGTTGGTGGATGGGGTCTCATACGCAGTTCCTCTATGTAAAGAGGTTTCCCTGGCGAGTTCGTATACTAGCCTCGAAAAATTCAAATGGCTCTGAGCCCTACGGGACTTAACATCTGAGGTCCTCAGTCCCCTAGAACTTTGAACTACTTAACCCTAACTAACCTAAGGACATCACACAGACATCCATGCCCGAAGCAGGATTCGAACCTGCGACCGTAGCGGTCACGTGGTTCAAGACTGAAGAACCGCTCGGCTACTAGTCGGCTACTAGCTTCGACTTCGTGTGTTTTGAAACACCTAGTGCGGTAGTCAGGTCCTTTAGACTCAACTTTTCCCAAATGAGATCTTGTCCATAGGTTGCGAAGGGAACTATTTTTGCGGCGAACAACATTATAAACTACTATAAAGCGCTACGTGCCTTTTGAAGTCGTTGGGGTATTCCTATCGAAAGCGGCAACATCGTATATCCTTCTTGGTGTTGCAAGCGTCCCACCGCGTCCTCACCGCAGCTGATCTAGTACATACAGCATCTGATCAAGGGTATCCAGACACATACACCACTGGCCATTAAAATTGCTACACCAAGAAGAAATGCAGATGATACACGGGTGTTCATTGGACAAATAAATTATACTAGATCTGACATGTGATTACATTTTCACGCAATTTGGGTGCATGGATCCTGAGAAATCAGTACCGAGAACAATCACTACTGGCCATAATAAAGGCCTTGATACGCCTGGGCATTGAGTCAAACAGAGCTTGGATGGCGTGTACAGGTACGGCTGCCCATGCAGCTTCAACACGATACCACAGTTCATTAAGAGCAGTGACTGGCATATTGTGACGAGCCAGTTGCTCGGCCACCATTGAACAGACATTTTGAATTGGTGAGAAATCTGGAGAATGTGCTGGCCAGGGCAGCAGTCGAACATTTTCTGTATCCAGATATGCCCGTACAGGACCTGCAACATGCGGCCGTGCATTATCCTGCTGAAATGTAGGGTTTCGCCGGGATCGAATGAAGGATAGAGGCACGCGTCATAACAAATCTGAAATGTAACATCCACTGTCCAAAGTGCCGTCGATGTGAACAAGAGGTGACCGAGACGTGTAACCAATGGCACCCCATACCATCACGCCGGGTGATACGCCAGTATGGCGGTGACGAATACACGCTTCCAATGTGCGTTCACCGCGATGTCGCCAAACACGGATGGGACCATCATGATGCTGTAAACAGAACCTGGATTCATCCGAAAAAATGACGTTCTGCCAGTCGTGCACCCAGGTTCGTCGTTGAGTACACCATCGCAGGCGCTCCTTTCTGTGATGCAGCGTCAAGGGTAACCGGAGCCATGGTCACCGAGCTGATGGTCCATGCTGCTGTAAACGTCGTCGAATTGTTCGTGCAGATGGTTGTTGTCCTGCAAACGTCCGCATTTGTTGACTCAGGGATCGAGACGTGGCTGCACGATCCGTTACAGCCATGTGGATAAGATGCCTGTCATTCCGACTATTAGTCATACGAGGCCGTTGGAATGCAGCACGGCGTTCCGTATTACCCTCCTGAACCCACCGATTCCATATTCCGCTAACAGTCATTAGATCTCCACCAACGCGAGCAGCAGTGTCGCGATACGATAAACAGCAATCGCGATAGGCTACAGTACGACCTTTATCAAAGTCGGAAATGTGATGATACGCGTTTCTCCTACTTACAAGAGCCATCACAACAACGTTTCACCACGCAACGCCGGCCAATTGCTGCTTGTGTATGAGAAATCGGTTGGAACCTTTCCTCATGTCAGTACGTTGTAGGTGTCGCCACTGGCGCCAATCTTGGTGTGATTGCGTCTGTAGCACGTGATCATCGTGGTGTAGCAATTTTCATGGCCAGTAGTGTATTAATGGACACTCATGTGGCATGTGCTCACATTTCGTCTTTATGACAGGTTCAAAACTGCTCGCTACATTTTCATTGATTTGTCTGAATGTCTGTGCACGAATGGAAGCCCATTCTTCCTCAACAGGAGATACCAGACAAGGTAGTGGCTTGGGACGGTCGGGTCTGGAGCAAAGTTTACGTCAAAATTCATCCCAAAGGTATTTCATTGTGTTGAAGTCGTGACCCTGGGAAGGTCAATGCATTTCAGTTGTGTTAATAGCCACAAACAATTACCTCGCAGAAGCTGCTTTATGACAGAGTGCACTGTCAAGCTGATACAAATAGTTATCGACTCTGAACTGTCCCTCTAAGATACGCAGTACACAATGCTGCAAACTGTATTCATACCCTTCCAGACTTAGCATTTCCTTAAGCAGATTAAGGGGACCACAGCTAACAACGAGGAACACCCCCATTCCGTAACACCACAACCTTCATATTTCGCTGTTGGCACTAGACTTGATGGCAGGTAATGTTCTCCAGGCATTCGCTAAAACTAAATCCTTCCATCGGATATAGCGTGATTCATCACTGCGTATAATTCGTTTCCAGTCATTCCATGTCGAGCAGCATCGTTTTTTACACCATCTCGAAGCGTCGTTTAGCAAATGGTTCAAATGGTTTTAATGGCCCTGAGCACTATGGGACTTCTGAGGTCATCAGTCCCCTAGAACTTAGAACTATTTAAACCTAACTAACCTAAGGATATCACACACATCCATGCCCGAGGAAGGATTCGAACCTGTGACGGTAGCGGTCGCGCGGTTCCAAACTGAAGCGCCTAGAACCGCTCGGCCACAAAGGCCGGCCGCTTAGCAATGACTAAGGAATGTACACCTTGTGAAGAGCATCGTGACTGATTTCCTTTAACTCACTATGCACAGTCATGGTGGTAACTGGACAGCTGGTAGCACTTTGGAACTCAATAGTGATTCCCTCCGCTGAGTTTGGCGCTTTGTTTCACAAGCACCTTGTGCAGTACTGTCTGGCAGTACATGATATTTTCCTGGTTTCTGTTCCTGCCAGCATCACAATGACGTGCCGAAGAGACAATCCGGACATCTTTAGAAGGGTTGAAATGCTACTGACGATTTTTGTTACTCAGGTGACCTGCAACGGCTAGCCCATGTTCGATGTCACTTAGCTGTCCTGGCTGGGGTTGCCACCTTATCTTCTATGAGCAAACAGAGTACATTGGTTGTTAAAAGACGGAAAAAGTGCAGTGTATCAAAACAAAGTATTATTTGCTTTGCTGTCCGCCTTCTTATCTGCGTGGTAACCTGCTTTCCTTCTATGCAGGGGCCCGGGTTCGATTCCTGGCCAGGTTGCGTATTTTTTTCGCTCGCGGACTGGTGTTGCGTGGTCCTCATCATCCTGTCATCGTCATCAGCGCTACGCGAGGCACCTAATGTGGGGTCGACTGAAATGACTCGTACTAGGCAGACAAACTTGCCGGATGGAGCCAGCAATGCCATACGATCACTTTTTTTGTTTTGTTTCGCTGAAGCATTTTGTGCAAAACCATATTATTTATTGCTTTTAGTAATATTTAAGGAATTCTTTTCACTGCTGAATAGCTTCGCAGCATCTTTGCAGGTTGTCTTTAATTTAAAAAAAAACGAATTATTTATGTTTTGTCAGATTCAAACTCGCTCTGTTTCTTACGTTTTGTACGTGTACAGGGAGAAATTAGGTTACTAAGGTTGCGTTTATCCACGATTAGTTGTTGCATAAAGCTATAAAACCGGAGAATCACACTTTAGTGCGCTCAGTCCACCCTCACGCGTCAGATGGGAACACAGAACACAAGGCTTTGCATAGGAGCAAAGCGCCTACATTGACCAAATATTGGAACTAGCGTCATTGCGTAACGTGCACTGCTTTGGAAACAGTCGGGAAAGTTTACTTCACACATTCTAGCAGCGAAATGCGGTTCTTACTAGCTGCAAAGAACAGGATATTGACGGCATCTATCTCTTTTTGAATTGAAACTTTGACACTGACAATACTGACATTTGAGATTAGGTTCCGTTCAGAAAGAATGTAGGAACTAAAATCCATGGAGAAGAAATAAAAACTTTGAGGTTCGACGATGACATTGTAATTCTGTCAGAGACAGCAAAGGACGTGGAAGAGCAGCTGAACGGTATGAACAGCGTCTTGAAAGGAGGATGTGAGATGAAAATGAAAGAAAGAAAAAGGAGAATAGTGGAATGTAGTCGAATTAAGTTGGATGATGCTGAGGCAATTAGATTAGGAAATGAGATACTTAAAATACTAAATGTGTTTTACTATTTGGGGAGCAAAATAGTTGATGATCGTCGAAGTAGAGAGGATATAAAATGTAGACGGGCAATGGCAAGAAAAGCGTTTCTGAAGAGGAGAAATTTGTTAACATCGAGTAAAGATTTAAGAGTCAGGAAGTCGTTTCTGAAAGTATTTGTATGGAGCGTAGCCATGTATGGAAGTGAAACATGGACGATAAATAGTTTGGACAAGAAGAGAATAGAAGCTTTCGAAATGTGGAGCTACAGAAGAATGCTGAAGATTAGATGGGTAGATCACATAACTAATGAGGCGGTACTGAAGAGCATTGGGGAGAAGAGAAATTTGTGGCACAACTTGACTAGGAGAAGGGATCGGTGTTGTTGTTATCGTCTTCAGTCCTGAGACTGGTTTGATGCAGCTCTCCATGCTACTCTATCCTGTGCAAGCTTCTTCATCTCCCAATACCTACTGCAACCTACATCCTTCTGAATCTGCTTGGTGTATTCATCTCTTGGTCTACCTCTACGATTTTTACCCTCCACGCTGCCCTCCAATGCTAAATTGATGATTCCTTGATGCCTCAGAATGTGTCCTACCAATCGATCCCTTCTTCTAGTCAAGTTGTGCCACAAACTTCTCTTCTCCCCAGTTCTATGCAATACCTCCTCATTAGTTATGTGATCTACCCATCGGTTGGTAGGACATATTCTGAGGGCATCAAGGGATCACCAATTTAGCATTGGATGGCAGCGTGGAGGGTAAAAATCGTAGAAGGAGACCAAGAGATGAATACACTAAACAGATTCAGAAGGATGTAGTTTGCAGTAGGTACTCGGAGATGAAGAAGATTGCACAAGATAGAGTAGCATGGAGAGCTGTATCAAACCAGTCTCTGGACTGATGACCTCAACAACAACAGAAAGAAATACTTATTTCACGGTTCAGTTACTGTGTCGATGGCTTATACGCAAAATTCCGTCCAACGTTCGTGGTCTTTTAATGATTTACGGAAAATTATTCCTACAAAGAAAATCAATAAAACTATGCGAAATATAGTATTTTCACGTACTTGATGGTTCTCATAAAGTATAGAAATAACGTACAACACTTTATTGCAAAGTACATGTGACAACCCTACTCCTGTACGATCAATTCTGCTTTCACTGCGGGTTCAAATATGGTTCAAATGGCTCTGAGCACTATGGGACTTAACATCTGAGGTCATCAGTCCCTTAGAACTTAGAACTACTTAAACCTAACTAACCTAAGGACATCACACACATCCATGCCCGAGGCAGGATTCGAACCTGCGACCGTAGCGGTGGCGCGGTTCTAGACTGAAGTGCCCAGAACCGCTCGGCCATGTCACTGCGGGTCCACCCTCATAACATCTGGTGGTCAGTAATGCATTACATTTGGAGTGTTGATAGTTTTAATCAGGTACTGCATAATTATGTCAAGTGTCAGAGGGTTAAATAAATTTCGAGTAAGCCCCACACGTAATTAAGAAGAAAAAGATTTAATTCATCTCCGACAAACTAAAACTGACTACCGAAGTGTGGGGCGGTCGGTGTGATATTTTTGGTTTATAAATGTAGAGTGTAATGTAGAAAAGATGCATTTCCCGGCCGATTCACCATATGTGGGGCGGCAGGTGGAATTATTATTGTTAAATGTTCCTATTATTTATGCTGTCTTTTGCTGTTCTCAACACTGGCTCTCTAACTACAATATTGGCAACCAGAAAGTGATTAGGAAAACGTGAAGTCTGTAATTAGAATTACTAGTGCCCACTTCATCTGTGAATGGTTCAAATGGCTCTGAGCACTATGGGACTCAACTGCTGTGATCATAAGTCCCCTAGAACTTAGAACTACTTAAACCTAACTAACCTAAGGACAGCACACAACACCCAGCCTCATCTGTGAAATGCACTTATAGCTACAGCTTATAGCTCTGAGGAATTAGGAGATTGTCTGGGATTCATAATCAAAAACTATTTTCTCTAAAATGTTCACTATATTCTGAAAATCACAGACCAAAAGAATCCACACAATCCAACTACCAGAGCAGTTCAGAGTCTAATGCGCTGATACAACTATAACTGTTCAAGCTAAATGTTTAAGTGAATGCTCGCCATAATTTGATGATAGTGTTCATCAAACGCCACGTGCCACGGCGGCACGTGAAAATACGACATACTCAAACCGAAGATAGATCATTAATGTTATCCCAGAATTAACACTTCACTCGAAAATGATTTCATTACTGCACTTATTACGGCATTCGAGGCTGTTTATAGCAATGATACCGACACGACGCGACTCCCGGCACAGGTGGTGTGCTATTCAGCGTCTGGAGAGAACTGGGACCTTTCCTCTCTCGCGCGGCGTTCTTATATATAAAGCCGCGGTGCGGACGGCTAAGGGAACGCCTGATCAATTCCGCTCTCCCGACTTGCTGCTGGCTAGTAATGCACCACTTTAAGTTATGGAATAAATCATCGCTTCCTTTGTTGATGGCCGATGAAGCGCTCAATTTAAACGTGCATTCAGCACACAGGTAAGTAATCATAATGAAAGTCTGACGTGGCTAAGTCAAATATTTTGGGCGAGAGAATTAATTTAATTACACTACACGCAATAGACGAGCACTGAACTTGCCCTTTGGAGATTCGCTATCGCTATAGATTTATAGTTGTTCAGTTGAAACTTCTCACATCTTTATGATTATAGCGGATCTCCCTTCTACTTAAATTTAAACATCCTAGCTTTACTTATTCGCCTACTTAATCTATCTTGCTTCCTTAATTTTTAAGACAAAAACCAGAAAATCATGAATTTCAACAAAAACTTTAATTTGTGAGATCCAGAATACTGTTTCTACTAAATTATTATGCAAAAGGAATCTAAATACAAATTTTTAAGTTTCTAGCTCTTTTCTGATGCGCCAATGATTTTTACAGAAAATCGTCCAAATTTCGGAAATGGTTAAAGTTATTGAACTGAAATTCAACACATATTGATTTAGTATTACTCCTGACATGCTAGAAACGTTTCAGGTTATTTACTTGATTTTTAAAGTATTGCGCAATTATGACATCAGAACTAGTTACAGTGGACTAGGCTGGCACACAATGGAAAGACTGAAGTGAATTTTATACGGCGTGAGTAGGCTGCTTCCCTACAGAAGGGACAGGGGCAGACTGCGATCAGTTCGCAAAAATTTAATCTTACTTAGTAACCACCGACGAGTATTTTACTCGTCAATATCGAGAGGACCAGCACTGCAAACTTTCGTCAGGTGAAATACACAGCTTTCCAGGATCGCTCAACGGGACGGGTCGTGAGGTCTGCCAGTCAATCAGTTCGGCGCCTGCCGGTGCTCCGGCACTGCTCGCAGTGGGCGCTTCCCAGCAGCGCACATTGAACTGCTGCACAGTGCGCACCCCCGATTTCCCGCAGCGGCGGCTGTCATTAGCTGAGTAACGCCGACACGGACGCCCCTTTGTTGCGGCTGAGTGCCGCTGATGGGCCCGCAGTGTCGCCCTGTCACAGCGCTTCCAGCGGCTCCTGGCGCCGGCGAGATATGCAACAGATGGCGCGTTTGTCTGCGCCTCTGCGCGCTTTGCGTCGAACGCAATCAGCCCAGGCCTACGTACCGCGCATCAGCTGGCCTACCTGCCTCTTGCTCTTACCTCAGCCACGGTTACGGTTGCCAAGCGCCCGACTTTAGCCAGACACGTTGCGCTCCTAACCGTCGTGTCCATCGAAATACAAAGTCCGGCGTGCTTCGATTTTGTTTCGTTTGTAACACCCCACCCGTCACTTAGCTGCTTTTGGCGTGTGTTCACCGCAACTAATTGACTAACAGGTTCTAGTATGATAAAAAAATTATTATTATTATTATGTTAAATATATTTCAATTCTATCAATTTAAATCGGTATTTCATACTAGAATGTCGTGTTTCCAGTCTGGCACAGCTTTGCCACAGGAGACACGAAAGCGGTCGAAGACGTCCGTCTTCTGGTCGGCTCCTGATCGTTGTCAGAAGGAGGCTAGGTTTTGATTACGCAAAGACTTCTATTATTTGGAAAAGAACAACCCGGATTTCTTTACGTAATTAGTATGAATTTTATAATTACCTAAGGGACCTTTCACAATGAACAGTAAAAAAAAAAATGCATTTGCAAATGAAATCATTAGTAAATGGGGCAGCTATGAATTGTATAGAAGACAAGGAGCGGCCTTCTGTCTACGACCAGGATGCCGCAGTATTCTCTGCTGTAGTAAAGGCTGTTTGACATTTATAAAAATAATATGGCATGGAGGATAAAAAAGTATAAAGGAAAAGAACAGAATAAGAAGTCTGGTAAACACTAAATATATTCAAACAATTCTCACTAGCAAAATTAGGGCTTATTTATAAACAATACAACTTACATAATTACTTTTTTAACAGTATGGTGCGATCAGATTTCAGCCTGTCCTGTGCTGTCTCCTTGGTTCACGTTTTCTTTGTCACAAATTATAGTCACTACTTTTCTCCTTTCGTTGAAGACAATTCTTGCACTGTTCAACACCTCCGATAACAATAACTTGCTGATTTACAGTTTCGAACATGAATTACCTTAATTTTATTAATTAATAATGTTGTCTGCACGCTAGCAAGACCGCTCACTTTTTTTAACTTAAAGTCGACCTCCTTTACGTTTTCACATAACAAGCAGCAGCACATTAACATCTGAAGATCTACAAAAGTTTTCTACCGTCATCTTTTATTTAGATCGAAGCGGAACGACAGTTCAGCTTCTGTTAAAATGTTTCTTTGACTGCGCAATCTATGTATTAGCGTCCGCGCTAGATGCGCATCTTTACAGTTATGTAAATTATACAAAACAAATGTCTTTCAAAGGGTACGCAAAGCTTTCATAGGACGGAAATACCAATAATATTACATCGCTTCCCGCGTGAGGAGTAATGAGTCTGAAAGATCGTTACGACTCACGCGCAGTCGTAATATTATTGGATTCACGTACTTAGTGAATTAAGTATTTAAGGATCTCTCCTTGTAGGGAGCAAAACAAACATAACATAAGGCACATACAATTATATACGTTTCATACTAAGTCGTCAAAGCTACTCACAGTTGCTTGATCATTAACAAACTTGGTTGTGGCATGATGCCATCATAAGTGTTCAAGGATTTAACATAGGTTCTCAAGAATTACTCTCATTCAGTGAATTGAAACATTGAAATACTAACATAGATACAAGTACAAATTAAATACACATACAGATATAAATATACATAAATATTGACAATAAGAAAAAAAATTCGATTACAGTATTGGTGCATTTCCACCAATTTTGAACAGAACATAAAAATTTATCGGTCTTTCTCGTAGCGACGTCACTCTTCACTTTGTAGTTGGGAGTATTTCCCATGAACTCGGGTGATTTTCACAGGGGAATTCTTTCATCGCCTTTCACTTTTCACTGCACTACAACTGGGGATCACCTTTTCACATTCTGGTGGAAAACACTGGGAATTTCACTATGTGGAGGGGAAAGTGATATTTCTTGACTCGACGATCCATCGGGTCATGTCGGGAATCGGGAAAGTTGATGACTGGTTCAATGACGAATGAGTCAGTTTGGTGGCTGTCTTAATCTCATTCCAATTCATGTTTCAGCACATGAAAATACAGAAAAAAAAATCTGTATTAGGACATGCTCATTAACTAGAATCTTAATCTAAGGGAATATAGAGTAAGAATTTAAGACAATAAAAATTACTACATAGACTATGTACATATACATTGTATATTATTCATATTTTGTATCTAGGTTTTATATTCTTTCGTTAGCAAATATTAGCAAAACACGTTTCGTCTTGTACAGGTCTTTCTTAAGCAATATATTTAGCAATATTGCCGTAGCAATTTTCATAGTTAAGGAAAAGTCATCATTAGTGTCCTTTTAATGTAAATATAGTAAAATCGTGCGTAGTTTATCAACATTTTATTGTTTTTATGTTCATTTTCATCTCAAATCTGGAGCACGCTCGCGCCCGTTACGGAGAGGAATGCTTATTGTTGAGTACGGGCCAGCGAGCAGTCATTGAATGTTGCCAGAGTGCTTCACAGTCACGTGGTAACGAACTGGCGGTTTAACAGCGTTGGCAGTCCGCATCCTGCACAAGGCAGATAGTTCAGTGGCTACCAACCCTTCTCTTTTTTTTTTAAATTTGTGCATTTTGTCGAATCGTGGGTACTGGAGCAGCCCGTCAAGGCGACATGGTCAACCTGGACGGTAAATTGACTGCACCAGCGACGAAGAACAGTCATCGATGAAAATGACTACTGTCACCTACTGCAGTGAGTACAATAGCTTGTCTATCCTTTGACTGATAGTCACTGTATCGTCGTTACAACGTGAGAATACTTGTAATGCTACTTCACACGAGGAACATCACTCGTGTCCATAAGTTTATTACAGTTTTGATTCACACAAGAGATAACTAGTTTTTCGTGTCCATACATGTGTCAGATTACGATTTTACACACGTGTCCATTATTTTGTCACTGAGTCACACGCAGCAATCCACACGTGTCCATATATGTGTCTCTATACCACAGAGTAGCACAGGTAATGCTAAAATTACTTATGATAAAAGGATCATTTACAAAACAAACATAGTTTTTTTTATTACTGTCCAAGACCTAACGAAAAACGTGTTTGCTATTCTGAATGGTGCTTCTGATGCACGTTAGATTTTACATGTATTTTAAATCTGATTCTTTTCCTTTTTCTTATTGTTCTATAACAGCCTTTTTTTTCGTTTACATCAATAATCAGTAAAATATACCCACTTTGGCGTGCCGAACAGTTCACGTTCAAAACTTCATCTAACAGAAATCGGGAAAATTATTCCTATTTCCTAGGATGCTTTTGCTCACAGCAAATCATATTTACATCACGTTTCGATAAGTAACTGCAGATACGCATTAACCAAAGAGCCACGATCGTCAATACACACAATATACACACGTCAAGTCTTTTGAACCAATTTCCAAATTTCTTCCCCTACCGGGTAGGGTAGGAAGGTAAGAATGCTAAGGAAGAAAACTACAATAGGATAGTGCAAGGAAATGAAAGATTCGAAGATAAATAATAGGTGAAATAATCAGTTTAGCAAATTCATTCTTCGGCTCCACCGTTTTTAGTGTCATCCACGTGGCCTAACTTGACTTCAGTATTAAAATGTCGCACAAATCCGCTTCCAAAGCATCTTCAAATATATATCTCAAAATCACGGCATGCGGACATAGCAGAAGAATATAAGCAGACTATCTCAGTCCTCAACTAGGTGTCTTAATATCGAAGGTTTCTGTATAATACTCGTGACATAAGAATAGTCTCTCTAAGTTTCTCCAATACAGGACCTAATTATCATTATAAATGCATATTTCTTAACTGGATGACTCATAGTAATAAGTAAATTAAAGTTGCTCTCCAGTTGCGGTTACCATTATTAATTTCTTTGTACATTAACTATATGTTGCTGCTTATACTCGGTGTAATCTACAGATTACAATGTATCAGTTTTGCATCGTACATGGTTCTAGCGACTTAAAATATCAGTCCTTTGAAAGCTTAACTTAGGTTAATACATCACATATACGGACATTCTGGTCTGAATGGGGGATTTAAAGAAAACCTTTACTACTTTGTAAAAAGGAGATTTGCCATAACTTAAAACTAAAGCAGCAGGTGGCACTTTGGCACATCCCTTACTCAATCTGCAGTCTTTTATTGCTCAGGAAACTTAAAACTACCTTAAAACTAAAGCAAATCTTATTTTCCAAATCCGTAGAGTACCTTCTTCAATCACTTCATATCTTTCAAGCTCCATCATTACTTTGTGTCCACCTCACTCAAATGATTACGTCACCTGCAGAATACATGTACATGCTGTTGATTCACATACTTTCCAAACAGATCACACTCTTGTTTCAAGTTGCAGCTTAACATAATAAATGATATTTTTTTAATGTTTTTCATGGTACTTCTTTAGGTCTACATGGTGGTAAAGTCCTTTTATTCGTCCACTAACTGGATCTGCCAACACGTAACAACCAATATGTGGCTTCCTGACTATAACAAACGGTCCTTCGTATAGGTGTTGCCACTTACGATTTTTACGTAAGATGAGAGATGGTTTGAAGTGTGTTCTCAGAAGAACACGCTCGTTCAGGCGATACGACAGAACTTTATTGACATGCTTGTCAAATGCCTTTTTTCTTAAATTGGCATGAGTTGTGAGAGAGATCAGGGCTTGTCTTAACTTATTATCTAGGTTGACTTCTGGACCTTCTATCTTGGGGATGGCATCAGTCCATTCATTGCTTTCCCTTTGCCTGGAGATTAGTTCTGAAGGTGCGAAACCGGTCGAAGTGTGCGGAAGATTATTTACAATCTCTTCAAATGGAGTAACGAAATCGACCCACCGTGTTTGCTGGTTCGGTACATAGGTGCGAATAAAACGATTAAATTCTTTGAAGACTCGTTCTGTCGGGTTACTTTGCGGTCTAAATCTTGAGATTAGAATCTGTCTAATACCATTATTGGCAAGAAACTGTCTCCACTCTTTTCCAACGAAGTTTGAAGCATTATCAGACAACATGGTTTCCGGCTTACCAAAACGAGGAAAATAATCCTTTTCTAGTCGTCTTATTAAAGGTTTTGCACTGGAAGACTTCATCGCGTATAAACGCACGTGCTTAGTGAAGAGGTCTAGCAAAACAGCAAGGTACTTGGCACCTCCTCTTCCTCTAGGAAGTGGACCTGCATAGTCGAGACTGACTATTTGGTTAGGACGCTCAGTGTAGATAGGATTCAAAGGTATGACATTCGAAAGATTGAAGGACTTTGCCTTCTGACAGATTACACAAGTGCTTAGCAGTTTATGAATTCTCTTATGCAGATTGGGTACGTAGCAATAGGCAGAAATCTTTCTTTTACACTTCTCGGGGCCATAATGTCCCAGGATAGGTGAGTGTACCATATGAGATATTCAACGTACTTCTCAGGAATACAAACACACCATCGCTCCGTCAACATAGATGTACGATGAAATAAAACACCATTGTGTGATTTATAAAATTTCGACAAACGATGATTGGGGTTGTCTTGTAGAAGCTGTTTGACTCTCTTCCATTTTCGGTCACTTTCTTGCAGAGTACCCATCTGTCGGCAAAGACGTAGAAAATAACTACGATTCAAGGGATCTTTCATAAGGAGTATCTTGTGATTCGAAATCTGTTCTACAAGTTCCGTAGGCTCCGGCATACCTTCCGGCATGCGTGACAGTGCATCTGCAACGATGTTGTTCTTGCCTTTCACGTAAACAATTTCGAAATTGTACTCCTGTAGAAATAGGCACCAGCGAGTAAGCCTCGGATGATAGAGCTTACACGAAAGGAGAAAGCTAAGAGCTTGATGGTCGGAATACACTTTGATCGGATGGCCATAAATGTAATAATTAAAACGGCGGAACGCCCACACAACTGCCAATCCTTCTAACTCTGTAACAGAGTACGCTCTCTCGCACTCCGTCAGCACACGACTGGCGAAACTAACTATCCTAATCTCTTCTTTATCTCTAGTTTTCTTTAGCTGGAACAAACAAGCGCCCAAACCTTGAAATGAGGCGTCACAAGAAATGCAGAATTCGGAGTTCATATCCGGATGACTGAGGATATTGCTATTCAGAAGAGCTTGTTTGATTTTGTCAAAGGCTTGCTGACATTCAGAGGTCCATACCCAATGAACGTTTTTCTTTAATAGATTGTGCAACACTGGACTGTTCATGGATTGATTTGGTACAAAGCGACGAAAGAAAGACGTTAACCCTAGAATAATTGTCTTTTGGTGCAGGGTACAGGGAAGTTCCTTATTGCAGACAGTTTGTTAGGATCGGGAGAGATTCCTCAGAAGAGATAATATGACCAAGGAATTTTACTTCCTTTTTTACAAACTTTGATTTCTGTAAATTGGCAGTAACGCCAAAGTTAGCAAACCTCACGAAGATTTTCCGAATCAAGTCAAGATGTTCCTCCCATGAAGTCGAGGCTACTAAGATATCATCGACATAGACAGTTATTTTGTCCAGTAACTCGTGACCTAAGACACGGTCAAGTGCGGCAATAAAGACACCTGAACTAATATTCAAGCCAAAGGGTACGACACGAAATTGATATGACCGACCCGCAAAGATAAAGGCCGTGTACTTCCTTGAAGAAGGCGACAACTTCACCTGCCAATAGCTAATTCGAAGGTCGATGGAGGTTAGAAATTTGATACCATAAAACCTTTGCAGTTTCTCTTCCAATGCTTCCGGTCGGGTACACACAGGAACGATAATTTTGTTGATGTTCCTAGCGTCTAGAACAAGCCTAACACTTCCGTCCTGTTTAAATATAGACAATAATGGGCTCGAATATGGAGAGTCAGAGGGCTCAATTATTTTCCAGTTTAACATTTTGCGGATTTCCTGTCGTACTGCTTCCTTGCGGGAATGCGGAACTGCATAGGTGGTTTTACAGTAGGTGCTGTGGGGCTTAACCTTCATGTCGAATACATAGTTGGCTATGATTCCCGGTTTCTTAGAAAACACATTGGTAAATTGTGTCAACAGGTCGTATAGTTCCTTTCTTTGTCGGTCACCTAATCCTTCAGATTCATTAGCCTTCGTCAGTAATTCTTCATGTGTCGGTAATAAGTCAAAGTCTTCGTCTGCATCTATTGACTCGTCTAAATAATTGAAATATTGTTGCCGAGATGTGAGCTTGCGGAGCTTTACTTTATGTTCTTGGCTGGACAACTTAACTTTGGTCCTCATAAGTGGAATCACTATACTCTTATCACTGCATCTGAGAGTACATGTACCTTCATACAAATCTATGATGACACGATTCTTACGTAGAAACTCCATTCCTAGGAGGCAAGGTACTGACAGATTTTTAACAACTAGAAAAGTACATGGTACGGTGTCTGATGCAAATCTCACTGGTACATGAATTTGTAGCGTCACCTTTTGAACTAGAGAGCCTACAGCTCCGGATACGGTACACCCTTGTACTGGCAATGACAGAACTTTTGCTACAGAACACACTTTCTTATATACACATAAAGACAAAACATTGATATTGGCACCAGTATCTATTATAGCGACAAGTGGTACATCATGAATATGAATCATAGTGGATGCCTGAACCTGGTTTTCCCATAAATCCTCACCATTCAAAACGTCATTCTCCTTCAGCAAGTCATCTCTTAAGTCACAGTCGTTGTCATATCGTATAAGGTTGATTTGACCTCTAATGAAATCGCCCCCAACATGTTCCGCAGCTTCCCCAAGGAGGCAAGAAAAAGAAACTGCTTTTAGTTTTCCGCATGTTCATTAGATTGAATTTCGCTCACAATTACTTTTGAAGTACCGGGCGGTACGCTCGGTACGAAGTTTGCTTCCGTATTCCACCTAAGTTGCGAGCTATTTTCCGGAATTTCAGTCGAGATGGTGTGTGTTGGCGGGTTTGCTCGGGCATAATAGATGCGAGAATTTTGAGGTTCATGATTTTGACTTTGATAGTTGGTAAAAGGTGGAGGACTATTCCTAAAGTTTGGAGCATACTGTTGTTTGTATTGCTTGGAAGGATCTGGAGCATTTCTCCCTCGAGAACAGTGCTGGAATCTAGGCTGGTTACCATACTGCTGTTGACTGTTGGTGTTAATCCAACGTCCTTTTCCATTGAAATTATTATTATTTTGGCGATCGTTATTGTAGTGATAGCGATCATTGTAATTAACTGGTGAATTACCGTATTGCTGTTGTGTTGTCTGGTATATGGGGTGGTACCTGTTTTGATCCTGGAATTTATGTTTCTGCTTCCCGTTACGGCGATAGTAGTTGTTATTACCGCACGGAACGTCGTGTCCTTTACTGTTGTTGGGTTGGTATGACATACCTGAGTCTGCGCCTACACCGTGCGGCTGTGTAGTGTGCGGGCCAAGATTACAATTACTCCGCGCACTAGCACGCACGTCTTCTTGAATCATGTCAAGGTTGTCAAGTACTGACAGAAAAGCCTCCGTGTCGTCGTCACTGACATTTACTAACTTCTCCCTGATTGATATCGGTAGCTTTGACTTAAGGATCATAATTACGTCCTTCGTGGAAATGGGCGTGTCCCAATATTGTATTTTTCGCAGGTATTTCTCGAAGTACCTACGGAGACCAGCACTTCTCGTGTTAAACGGTTCAGCATTATATACTTCCTTTCTAAGGCGTTGTTGTATACCTGAACTCCAGAATTTGTTCAGAAATTGCTTTTCGAAGTCAGCGTAATTATTACATCTGTCAATTACTTCTGTTCCCCAGACAGAACCCTCTCCTTGAATGTAACCTACTATAAAGCGCATACGTTGCTTGTCATCCCAGCTCTCAGGAAAAACACCATTAAATGACTTCAGAAAAACCATTGGGTGGATGTTGCGTTTCTCTGGCAGAAAAGGCTGGAATACGCGGTGCTTGAGAACGCTTTCTTCTTTCATGAGCTCGACAAGAGTTATTTGATCATTCTGGTTGCGTACTAACGGATTCTTACTGCTGTGTCCATGTACAAGTGGAGAGAATTCTACACGAGACACGGGATTATTATTGTATTCATGTTCTCAAGAAAGCAAGTGTGAACGCTCACTTCTATTGTCATTAGGAAAATCATTGACTTGTCGTTTCAACTGCTCGATTTCCTCAGTGAGGTGTCGTTTCCACTCGGGAAGATCTCGGTGAAAAACTCTACGAATCTCTCCTAATTCAGTGAGAATCGTATCTCCTGATGTACCTGGAGCAGCTAAAACTTCAACTGTGGCTGACTTAACGGCTTCTTTTAAGTCGTGTTGAACCTTGTTTTCTATGTACTGTTCCTTAGTCTCGACCCATTCTACAAATTCTTTTCCTATCGTGGAACGTACGTTGGCTGCAGCATCATTCACCCTCTTTTCAATGTTTATTTCGGATAGCGCCTGTGTCAGGTCATTGACCTGACCTTGCAGAGTGACGACATTGTCTGCAAGCTTGTTTACTTTAGCTCCGACCTCAGCGGATTTTTTTGAAACTTCTGTTGTAACTGCCTGGCAACTTTCGATTTGTACTTTGATGTCTTTGTGCACGTTACCTACTGTGCTCTCACATGCATCTACCTTCTGCAGAATACCTTCTATCCTTTCATTAACTTTAGTACTTAATTCCGAGATATATTCCACCGTGACTGTCCTTATTCTTGCCTCTAAGTTGGCATCAATATTATCTAACCTATTTTTCATTGTACCAATCATGGTATTCAGGTCAAACCATTTTCGCTCTGTCTCCCGTTCCTTTTCTTGTCTATCTCGTTGTTTTTGTAATTTATAAGCTTCCCTTTCCCGTTTCTCCTGTTCTCTTTCTTGAAAAAAAATTCTCATCATTTCAACCATCGAATTTTCTCCCGCTTGCTGTGACGATGATTGCTGTGACGATACGTCACGCACACCATCATCGTCTGCCGTTCTCTCCATTCGCGAATCGGGTCTGCCTGTTCCCGTTCGCGAACGTAGTGGGTATGACTTGACAATTGTGTCATCACCGTCATCCAGACTGTTTGTCGGCTTTCCTTTGTCATCTGCTATGTTTATTTTCAAGTTTGTGACGTAACTGCTCAAAGAAATATTTCGCGGTACGCCGATCGTCAGCTCTCAGATGCGCGCGCTGATAGTCAAACGTTACACCGCGGTAGTTGACAATTGCAGAGCTATACCGGGTAGAAGACAAGATGGCACCTAACTTTGAAAATAAGTGACATACACCTACTAGACACTTAATCCATCTATTATGGCATCCATCTTGTGTTCTTAACCGTAGCAACAATGAAGATGCTCATAATACTAACAAATAAACTTTGCATGAAGAGATGATCAGAAACGAATTCTAACAACGTAAATAAGCAACTCTGCAAGGAAATAACAGCGATAGGATAAAATGAAGCAGTAAGGAAAGAAATTCCGGAAATCAGTTTTTTTATACAAGACGCGAGATTTTATGCGTAATGAAAACCGTACTTACATCAGGCGTTTTGCGCACTGCTGTTATTTTTCAAATTTTTTTTTTTAAATACTTCCTCGGTTTCGTTCAGTACTTCCTTTACGGCTTCCCGATGTCCACCGGATGATGTCATGAAACAATAACAGAACAGATTAAAATTTTTTTTATCAGGTCCCTGTTCGGGCGCCAGATCTAGTATGATAAAAAAAATTATTATTATTATTATGTTAAATATATTTCAATTCTATCAATTTAAATCGGTATTTCATACTAGAATGTCGTGTTTCCAGTCTGGCACAGCTTTGCCACAGGAGACACGAAAGCGGTCGAAGACGTCCGTCTTCTGGTCGGCTCCTGATCGTTGTCAGAAGGAGGCTAGGTTTTGATTACGCAAAGACTTCTATTATTTGGAAAAGAACAACCCGGATTTCTTTACGTAATTAGTATGAATTTTATAATTACCTAAGGGACCTTTCACAATGAACAGTAAAAAAAAATGCATTTGCAAATGAAATCATTAGTAAATGGGGCAGCTATGAATTGTATAGAAGACAAGGAGCGGCCTTCTGTCTACGACCAGGATGCCGCAGTATTCTCTGCTGTAGTAAAGGCTGTTTGACATTTATAAAAATAATATGGCATGGAGGATAAAAAAGTATAAAGGAAAAGAACAGAATAAGAAGTCTGGTAAACACTAAATATATTCAAACAATTCTCACTAGCAAAATTAGGGCTTATTTATAAACAATACAACTTACATAATTACTTTTTTAACAGTATGGTGCGATCAGATTTCAGCCTGTCCTGTGCTGTCTCCTTGGTTCACGTTTTCTTTGTCACAAATTATAGTCACTACTTTTCTCCTTTCGTTGAAGACAATTCTTGCACTGTTCAACACCTCCGATAACAATAACTTGCTGATTTACAGTTTCGAACATGAATTACCTTAATTTTATTAATTAATAATGTTGTCTGCACGCTAGCAAGGCCGCTCACTTTTTTTTAACTTAAAGTCGACCTCCTTTACGTTTTCACATAACAAGCAGAAGCACATTAACATCTGAAGATCTACAAAAGTTTTCTACCGTCATCTTTTATTTAGATCGAAGCGGAACGACAGTTCAGCTTCTGTTAAAATGTTTCTTTGACTGCGCAATCTATGTATTAGCGTCCGCGTTAGATGCGCATCTTTACAGTTATGTAAATTATACAAAACAAATGTCTTTCAAAGGGTACGCAAAGCTTTCATAGGACGGAAATACCAATAATATTACAAGGTCAACAGAGAGTGCAAAACTGCCGCAATATCGGATAACGCAAAAAAGTGATATGGCCCTGTGAGTCCTGATTGAACTGCGGTGGCAGTGTTGACATTAATTTATTCAGAATTGATCACTTTTAATTAAAAAGGGGTGCACATTGATGTTATATTCAGCTATTGAACACCAGATGCAAATGTTGAACATAAAATTAATTAAGAAAGTGACTTGGGATGTCAACTACTTGATTGAAAACAGATGCAGTCGATTAGTACAAATTTATTTTTTTGACTCCCGACCTTTAATCATCACATTACAAGACTCTCCTATCAGGCAGTGGTAATAAATTGCGTTTGCGTGGAGTAAAGCGCGACAACTCAAAAGTAATTCCTATCGACTGACCCAGGCGTAATGCGAAGTGCGAGAAGAATTCTACAATACACGGCCCATGAAATCCTCGTGGAGACTTTGCCGACGTGATCCAACAAATTAATCAGTGGCCGAAGCGGGGGCAATATCACCGAATACAGCGTGGCGGAGTGGCGTCGTTGTGTGGACGTCGGCCGACCTCGTGGTGCTGCAAGGCAGCGCTCGTCTATTCACTTCTAGCTATCTTGCTCAGTACGTACCTGAACCAAAACTTTCTATCTCCGAACTCAATCGTTCCATTTTCTAAGTCCTAAACAGCAGAGATGCTCACTCTTTCTCAGGCAAGCTGAGTAAAGAACGCCACGTCCGCACTCTAGGCAAGCTGGGAACAGAAGACCTCTACAGAGACTTCTCACAGTCCGCTCTTCGCCTCGGTTTCCCCTCCAGCAAAATCACTTACGCCAATTGCAGCACAAGTCGTGTTAATTATGCGTCGCTTCACAGCGCCGACCAGTGCCTGCTCTGGGTAGTGAACATATTCCCACAAAATTTCCCTTCCTCTCAACTTCCTCTATTTAGCTCCTCCCAGGCCACCCATCAAGGTTAGCATCTGCACAAACACCAATTTTTCCGGAATTCTGACTCCCAGGAGAGTCCTTCAAATTCCTCGGTCCTACATTCCCATCGGAGGCCGGCGTATTTCATTCTGTCGCTCTTCACCTGATTTACTTCAGACCCTGCGGACCGTGAATTCAACGTGAAGTTGCTATAGTCACGAGCATGCATATTTTGACCTCTGTTGACCGCTTCACCGTAGCTTTGCGCGGCTTTCTCGCATGTTTCACTGAAAACGGGATAACGGACATTTAGCAGCAGGTGTACAAGTTCTCCGTCTGCTTCCCGGTACACCAGCATGGGGTCGGGATCAACCACCCATGCTGTCACTCATCTTAAGGCAGCTGGAGGCCGCACGGCGTTACCGCTTTTTCAGAGCTTTAGCCGCCCTAAGCTGCCTATTGTCGCTTCCCTTTGCCATTCCCCAGCCGGCCATGGTCAACTCTAAATACTTCCCTCGGGTAAACTAGCGTCCAGTAAATCGACTCGTTTCCACAAAGTTTTCATGTCGTGTGAATTACTTTAAAACCATCACCCGACAATGATTATTCCAATATGTCCATATTATACCATCTACAAGATGCATTGTGCCTAGTCAGTCATTTTGTTCAGCCCTACTGTTCGCTCAACGTGAGTTAGGTGATCTTTAATGACTTCATGTAAGGGGCATGGTTCTTGCCATCTTACACATTTCTTAGTGATGAAGCACAGAACACACAATTAGCCTTGCAGTACCAAAAAGGGGGGAGGGATGAGTTACTTTACGCCCATCTCTTGGAAATATTGTAATACAATCAGTTACTTTACATTGTAAGTGCTGCGTCGTCCAATCAAGATACATCCAGGACAAAAGCACCACAGGCGCAAAGATACAAGTTGGTGCGAATGCCATAGAGACTTGCCACTTGAGCGAGTTCCACCAGCGCCAGAGGCTGCGCTGGGGATGAAGAAATGAACTTTGGTTTGGGCAACGGCCGAACACAATCCGCCAATGACGTGACGACCACGGGCAGAAGCCTACTCGGAAGATGGAAGAGCAGCTCTCGCCCACTTGGTTATAGAGTTAGACAGGGAAAGTCGTTCAGTGACGTCTTAGATGTGAACAGACGGTTGTTGTGAATTGCAATTTCTATGTGCTGTGAAGTTTACCTACGATTATGTGCACTTAGCCATTGAGGGCAACACTCAGTGTTGCAGATATCGTTATTCAACTAGTCACTAAGATAAGTGAACATTTTAACTCATTTGTGTGACTTTGTTACTAATTTGTTGGATTGTTATACGACCTTCAGTCTCCTCTCCTTTTACCTGACCGTGGGGATAGCTGTATAATAATCGCAGGGAGAATTTGTCTTAGCGGTGTACTGCACCGCCGGCCGGAGTGGCCGAGCGGTTCTAGGTGCTACAGTCGGGAACAGCGCGATCGCTATGGTCGCAGGTTCGAATCCTGCTTCGGGCATGGATGTGTGTGATGTCCTTAGGTTACTTAGGTTTAGGTAGTTCTAAGTTCTAGGGGACTGATGACATCACAAGTTAAGTCCCATAGTGCTCAGAGGCATTTGAACCTCTATTTTGTATTGCACCAGAAGCCGTTTCACAAACTCACAAACTCTGCCTACTGCAACAACAATGACAAGTCGGCCTCCACAGCAGTAGCGACGAGTCTTCTATAAAACTGCCGACTAGGGTTTACAAAAGTAAGATTTTGAAAAAAAAGGTTTATTGTTTTTAATAACTTCTTTTATCAGACTCCATTAATGCTTCAAAATTTTTCAGTTAAATGTAAGGCAGAAATTTAACATTAGCAATTGACATCACTTTTGCAGTGAATGTCATATTCAACAATTTCAGTTTTAGGAGCTTATTTAAAAATGGGTATCTCTTCAAATGGCATGTTGTGAGTAAAAGTCAACGACTGTGAACGAAATTTGAAATTTTTAATTTTTTTGTGGCAGCTGTAAACTAACCCCCCTGGTAATGCGCGTTATGGAAAATGTCTAGCTCTTACTACAGTTAAGACCCGACAGAAGAGAATGATGCAAACCAAAGAAAAAAGTATATGGAATAAACTTCCTGGCCGATTAAAACTGTATACCAGGCCGAGACTCGAACTCGAGACCTTTGGCTTTCGCGTGCAAGTGCTCTACCATCTCAGCTGCCGAAGCACGATTCACAACGTACCCTCACAGTTCAGTTCTTCCTGTACCTCGTCTCCTACCTTCCAAACTTTACAGAAGATCTTCTGCTAAAACGTTATTGCACAAAACTTCCTGGCAGATTAAAACTGTGTGCCGGACGGAGACTCGAACTCATATCAGCGCACACTCGCGCTGCAGAGTGAAAATCTCATTTTGGAGTGAGGGGAGTTAAGAACAGCGTTTATACGTGTACTAACCAATGTCATTTTTATGTCTGTGTCCTAAGTTTTATAGAGGGTGTTATAAAAAGGTACGGCCAAACTTTCAGGAAACATTCCTCACACACAAAGAAAGAAAATATGTTATGTGGACATGTGTCCGGAAACGCTTACTTTCCATGTTAGAGCTCATTTTATTACTTCTCTTCAAATCACATTAATCATGGAATGGAAACACACAGCAACAGAACGTACCAGCGTGACTTCACTTTGTTACAGGAAATGTTCAAAATCTCCTCCGTTAGCGAGGATACATGCATCCACCCTCCGTCGCATGGAATCCCTGATGCGCTGATGCAGCCCTGGAGAATGGCGTATTGTATCATAGCCGCCCACAATACGACACGAAGAGTCTCTACATTTGGTACCGGGGTTGCGTAGACAAGAGCTTTCAAATGCCGCCATAAATGAAAGTCAAGAGGGTTGAGGTAAGGAGAGCGAGGAGGCCATGGAATTGGTCCGCCTCTACCAATCCATCGGTCACCGAATCTGTTGTTGAGAAGCGGACGAACACTTCGACTGAAATGTGCAGGAGCTCCATCGCGCGTGAACCACATGTTGTGTCGTAGTTGTAAAGGCACATGTTCGACATTACCTTCCTTCAATTGGGCCAACTGGCGGTGAATCGAGGAAGTACAGTACATAGTGACGAAACTAAAATAAGCTCTAACATGGAAATTAAGCGTTTCCGGACACATGTCCATTTAACATCTTTTCTTTATTTGTGTGTGAGGAATGTTTCCTGAAAGTTTGGTCGTACCTGTTTGTAACACCCTGTATAAGGCTAACTGAAATGACCGAAGTTATTGAATAGGCGTATATTTAGTTCTCTGACTTTACGTTAGTGTGCTATGTTGCCCATTGTGATAGCTCTCCGCCAAGTCAATGTTGGGCAGAGGAATAGGTAATTGTTTCTTTTGTTATTGAGGATGATTAAGTTTATTTTGACATAAGATTGACCACTTGCATGAGATCGCAACTATGCGTCATCACGGATGAGGCATGTCACTCGCGTGCGATGTATCGATGCGGGCACAGCGTTCTATCTTTCTGTTGCGTGCTGGGCTTGGACCGCAGGACCATCTGCTGCCGTGTTGCGCAGCTGGGAGGAGTAGCACCGGGTCGCAGCGGGTGGAGAACGGACTCCGGCGAGCAGCGGATGCTTCCTTCTTGCTCGTTGATTCTGCACGGGTTGGTGGCAGGTATAACTGTAGCCGGAGAGGGGCTCCTGGGCGGCCGAATCGCTTGGGCTCTGCCGTGAACGTTCGGCGTGACCCGTCCGAGCTTTTTCCGGGAAGCAGCTAGTGTATTCTACCGGTATGGGGTTTACTTACCCTTGGATTTCCTGATAGTTGGCACTTTCAAGTGAGTGTGGGTCAGAGCGTCCTTGTTGATTGTGCGACGTCATCTGATGTACTGTTTCACCTTTAAAGGGGAGCCGGAGGTGGTCAAATCCAAAAAATTAAGATTTTTTTTTGTTGCTACCGAAAACTAATTGGAACATTCCTCTTTAATGTAAACTTTGAATTATTGTTCTACTCGCCCTAGAAGTGGAGTTATTACCATTTTCCCCCACGCCTGCAGAGGAAATGGGCGGCCGCTGAATGCATCTAACACCCTCTCGTGACTTCCTGGCGAACTGCTTGGGATTTTCTCGGCCTGTTACGCATACAGCGCCTTATGTTACGCATACAGCGAGTCTGCAAGGGTTTTCTACATTGTTTTCTGTAACAAATGAAGCGCTAAGAGCGCGGAACATCGTCTCTTTGCTGTTTACCGTTTCGAATTAGTTCAGTTTTGCGCCTGTTGTTGGTAGTATTATACTTCTTGTGTAAAGCGTTGTTCTGGTTACGATGCCACGTTTTAGTAACCGTGTATATAAGAAGAGGAAGAACGTAGGGAAAAGAAAATTAACACTAATACCAAGTTGCGATACTGCAATTACTGAAAGAGTGCGTTCTTCTGCAAAGCAACACATAGCCCTGTGACTTCTTCTAGCAAGCAGCTGACTGGTGGAAGTGACAGATTTCGTGAATATGTTAGTGACAGTGATGATATTAACGAAGTACTGAATATTGGATTATTATCTTCTGTGCTGAATGAAAGTGTTCTGTGCAAAATGTGTTCAAGTGTAGGAATGGGACTAGAGATAACAATGCACTTTTGTTTAGCTTGTGATATGAAAATAATATGTGCATGTTGCAAGTATCAAGTGACTTTCTACAATTCACATGCCAGTCTCTTTGGTGAAAATGGACGATCTAGAGTGTTTGATGTGAATGTTCGACTTGTGTATGGTCTTCAATCCATTGGAAAAGGGTCTGCTGCTGGTAAACTGTTTTGTGGTATTATGAACTTGCCATCGCCTCCAAGCAAATTTGGGTACTACTGTGAACTGGTAGGATCCTCTGTTGAAGATGTGGCTTTGAAAACCATGAAGGAAGCAGTGGAGGAATCTGTAGAAATGAACAGTGGTTCTAGGGATTTGGTAGTGGCATTACATGGTTCCTGGCAAAAGAGGGGTCATAAATCCTGAATGGGGTTGTAACTGCTACTTGTGGTGATAGTGCAAAAGTGATAGATGTTGCAATATTATCCAAACATTGTAGGTGCAAAAATAAAATCAAAGGAGAGCACATTGGAACCTGTGAGGCAAATTTTAGTGGATCAAGTGGAGCAATAGAAGTGGAGGGAGTGAAACAAATTTTAGAACGTTCAGTTCCCAGATACAATGTTAGGTACAAATACTACCTTGGGGATGGTGACTCCAAAGATTTCAAGACTATAGAGGAACTGAAACCATATGGAAATGAATTTGTAGTTGAAAAGTTGGAATGCATTGGGCATGTGCAAAAGCGTATGGGTGCACGGCTTCGAAAGCTCAAACAAACTTTGGGTTCAAGTAAGCTCAGTGATGGAAAGACAATAGGAGGGAGAGGCAGGCTTACTGATGAGGTGATTGAACGTCTACAGAGATACTATGGGTATGCTGTAAGGCAAAATACTAGTAATGTTAGTGACATGCGAAAAGAAGTGTGGGCATTGTTCCTTCATAGTGCCTCTTCCAATGAATACCCTCAACACAGCCTGTGCCCAAAAGATTCCTGGTGCAAATATAATGCAAAAAGGACTATGATCACAAACACGGTTTGCCAGCAGCTGTGATAATGCAATGAAACTAATTTTTCATGAGTTAGCACAGCCAGAATTGTTACACAATTGTCTACACGGAAAGACGCAGAATCCTAATGAGAGTGTAAACAATTTGATTTGGAAAGTGATTCCTAAAAGGGTGTTTGTGAGCATAAAAACACTGCACTTTGGCACTTATGATGCAACACGAGTGAGCCCCTCAAATTATGTTAATGAATTTTAGAGAAGCTGGTTTTACTGTTCCTTAACATTGGAGACTAGGTCGTCTTTGTGGATCTAAAAGAAGTTGTTTCTGATTGGAGTTTTAAGTATCTGCCTTGAAAAGTTAAATTTTATCTGGCTAGTACCTCATTAATATGTGTTACAGTGTTGTCTTGAAGTCTAAATTTTACGTAGGCTGTACTGCCGTCATTCTTGCCGTAAGTCACAAAGTTTGCCTGGGCTGTGGCAGATACATGCGTTCACTTGCTGAAGGCTGCGTACGTATTTTGTTTGTTACAGCGGGTGTTCCTACCGGCTCCCGTGAACCGGTCTGTTTGCCGTGGTGAGGCCCTTGTGCCGTTGTTGATACCTTTGTTTATGGCGTGGCCGAAATCGCTGACGCTTGTGCCCGACCAACTCTCGATCTTCCATTCTTCCGTCCATTGCCTAAAGAATAAAAAGGAAAAGAAAGTAAAGGAGAAGTACTTGATTTATATGTACATTTATGTTCGAATTGTGCCTGTTAAATTACCGCTCACTCATGACCAATCTTCGTATGTTATATATGTGGCTCCTTTCCTGAATTTCCAGCCATTAACTGTTTGCGGCCCTGTGATGTGTATCTCGTCTGCAGGCGAGAGTCTTGGTGTGTCTTTTGGACGCGGCGCTGGTTGTATCACCGATCGTAATGCACCGCTGTCAGCCGGTTTATGTTTCAGTTCTTTACCTATTAAAAAAACTCATTTGCTTAAGGTTTTGTCACTTTTATTGAGTGCCGCGCTGTTACAGGTGACATGTCACGGATTGCGTGGCCCCTCCAGCCGGAGGTTCGAATCCTCCCTCGGGCATGAGTGTGTGTGTTGTTCTTAACATAAGTTAGTTTAAGAAGTGCGTATGTCTAGGGATCGATGACCTCAGCAGGTTGGTCTCTTAGGAATTCACACACACACACACACACACACACACACACACACACACACACACACTGTTATTGTGTGTTGAAGAAGTATCAATTAATTGAGCCCCCCTGTTTAAGTGCAGCTTTATCATTATTACTGTTCTGGGATAAAAGTGTTTACATATTTAAACTGATTTGCAACGGCTTTTGTTGTTATTCTGTGCGGAAAATTATTAACTATTTGGGCCCCGCTGTTCAAGTGCAGCTTTGTCATTATTATGCTGGTCTGCGTTCCAAAATATTTCTTTTTATGAAGTCACGGGTTTTTTAGGTGATCCTTTGCATTTATTAAACGCTGAATTCAAAAATGTAACTCACGATCAGGTCACGTGTCTTTGCTGCCACAATATTTAGGCAATAGCGTGTTATGCATATAGGCCTTTCAAGTTTTTGAAGTTTTGTAAGTTATTATCACGCAGCAGAATTATTTCCACTCATACAACTTCGTTAAATACAGGACAATGAAATAAATATAATTAACAAGGAAGAAAAGATACTTCTAATTGTGTGTTTTGTTGAAGACCTTGAAAATTACGCAAGAGATTCAGTCACACCTAGCGTCTCTGTGTAAAGAGATGCAGGTGGCAACTTTGTATGGAGGGGGGGGGGGGGGAGTGGAGATGGGAGCTGATCAGACCTAGATTCAGGCACCCTGCTGCATTCTAAAAATAGATATTTCCACGTGTCAGTGAGGCCAACATTAATGCAAGTGTTTTTAACGGTCCTCAGATCAACGAGCTTACGAACGATACACAGTTCGAATGAATATGGAGGATACATAGAGAAATACCTAATTTGCACTGAAATCAACACGAATCTTTCTTGGAAATTATAGGCAACCAGAGTATGAAAATGGTGTCAAGTAGCTCCCGCAGACCTTCCAGGTTCTTGGTGTTCGTATGTCAATAAAGACGCACTTTCTCAACTCACATTTAGACTACTTCCCTGACAGCTGTGCACGTTATGGCGAGGAGCAGCGTGAGAGTTTTAGTATGGATATTAGAGGGATGGAGGACAGGTACCAGGGTCGCTGGGATGAGAACATGGTTCCGAACTACTGCTGCTGCATCAAGAGGGCTATTACGGATGCAAAATATGCAGGGTGGTCCATTGATTGTGACCGGGCCAAATATCTCACGAAATAAGTGTCAAACGAAAAAACTACAAAGAACGAAACTCGTCTAGCTTGAAGGGGGAAACCAGATGGCGCTATGGTTGGCCCGGTAGACGGCGCTGCCGTATGTCAAACGGATATCAACTGCGTTTGTTTAAATAGGAACCCCCATTTTTTACTACATATTCGTGTAGTACGTAAAGCAATATGAATGTTTTAGATGGAAAAACTTTTCTCGCTTTGTGATAGATGGCGCTGTAATAGTCTCATTCATATGGCTCACAATTTTAGACGAACAGTTGGTAACAGGTAGGTTTTCTAAATTAAAATACAGAACGTAGGCACGTTTGACCATTTTATTTCGGTTGTTCCAATGTGATACATGTACCTTTGTGAACTTATCATTTTTGAGAATGCATGCTGTTACAGCGAGATTACATGTAAATACCTCATTAATGCAATAAATGCTCAAAATGATGTCCGTCAACCTTCAACGCATTTGGCAATACGTGTACCGACATTCCTCTCAACAGCGAGCAGTTGGTTGGTTGTTTGGTTGGTTTGGGGAAGGAGACCAGACAGCGAGGTCATCGGTCTCATCGGATGAGGGAAGGACGGGGAAGGAAGTCGGCCGTGCCCTTTTGAAAGGAACCATCCCGGCATATGCCTGAAGCGATTTAGGGAAATCACGGAAAACCTAAATCAGGATGGCCGGACGCGGGATTGAACCGTCGTCCTCCCGAATGCGAGTCCAGTGTCTAACCACTGCGCCACCTCGCTCGGTGAACAGCGAGTAGTTCGCCTTTCGTAATGTTCGCACATGCATAGATAATGCGCTGACGCATGTTGTCAGGCGTTGTCGGTGGATCACGATAGCAAATATCATTCAACTTTCCCCACAGAAAGAAATCCGGGGACGTCAGATCCGGTGAACGTTCGGGCCATGGTATGGTGCTTCGACGACCAATCCACCTGTCTTGGAATATGCTATTCAATACCGCTTCAGCCGCACGAGAGCTATGTGCCGAACATCCATCATGTTGGAAGTACATCGCCATTCTGTCGTGCAGTCAAACATCTTGTAGTAACATCGGTAGAACACTACGTAGGAAATTAGCATACATTGCACCATTTAGATTGCCATCGATAAAATTTGGGCCAATTATCCTAGCTTCCCACCATACATTAATCCGCCAAGGTCGCTGATGTTCCACTTGCCGCAGCCATCGTGGATTTTCCTTTGTCGAATAGTGCATATTATGCCGGTTTACGTTACCGCTGTTGGTGAATGACGCTTGGTCGCTAAATAGAACGCGTGCAAAAAATCTGTCATCCTCCCGTAGTTTCCCTTGTGCCCAGTGGCAGAACTGTGCACGACGTTCAAAGTCATCGCCATGCAATTCCTGGTGCATAGAAATATGGTACGGGTGCAATCGATGTTCATGTAGCATTAACACTGCCGTTTTTGAGATTCCCGATTCTCGCGCAATTTGTCTGCTACTGATGTGCGGATTAGCCGCGAAAGCAGCTAAGACACCTACTTGGGCATCATCATTTGTTGCAAGTCGTGGTTGACGTTTCACATGTGGCTGAACACTTCCTGTTTCCTTAAATAACGTAACTATCCGGCGAACGGTCCGGACACTTGGATGATGTCGTCCACGATACAGAGCAGCGTACATAGCACACACCCGTTGGGCATTTTGATCACAATAGCCATACATCAACCCGATATTGACCTTTTCCGCAATTGGTAAACAGTCCATTTTAACACGGGTAATGTATCACCAAGGAAATACTGTCCGCACTGGTGGAATGTTACGTGATACCACGTACTTACACGTTTGTGTCTATTACAGTACCATCTATCACAAAGCGAAAAAAGTGGTCCACCTTAAACATTCATGTTTCTTTACGTACTACACAATATGTAATAAAAAATGGGGGTTCGTATTTAAAAACACGCAGTTGATATCCATTTGACATATGGCAGCGTCATCTAGCGAGCCAAACATAGCACCATCTGGTTTCCCCCTTCAAGCCAGACGAGTTTTTTGTAGTTTTTTCGTTTGATGCTTATTTCGTGCGATATTTGGCCCGTTTACGATCAGTGGACCACCATGTATACGAATGTCCTTCTCTGACAACTGTGCACATTATGGCTAGGAGCTGAGTGAGAGTTTTAGTATGGATATTAGAGGGATGGAGGACAGGTACCAGGGACTCTGGGATGAGAACAGGCTTCCGAACTATTGCTGCTGCATCAAGAGGTCTATTACGGGGACAAAATATATACGAAAGTTCTTGAAAAGAGCCTTTCTTCCATAAATTAATGTTAATGTGTGATCTTATACACTTAATGTAGACTTCATCCAAATGCAAGACTGTTTTCAAACCATAATCAGCGTATATATTGTATTAAAAATGTCTGAAGTGTTTTATTTTAAAAACTGAAATAGCAACAAAATTGACCTGGTTCAACAAAATGAGTTATATTTCTGGATTCAGCGGGCACGAAATATTAAGAACCACCTTAAAAACACTGACATCAAAAATGACAGATGCCAATGTTACTGTTCTGGGATAAAAATTCTTTAACTATTTAAACAAATTTGCACGAAGCTATTGTGTGGTGGAAAATTATTAATCAGTTGAGACTTGGGGCTGAAATTCTGTTTTATCATTATTATTGTTCTGGGATAAAATCGTTTGTAAATCTTTAAAATGATTCGCAAAAGCTGTTGTCATTGTTATTGTGTGGTGAAAAATTATTAATAGAGTAGTTTATGATCAGAGATGGACATCTGTAATTTGCAAGATAGTGACATAAACGTAATTTTTAATTACGAAAATTGGAGCTAATATATTTCCACATTGTTTCATGTACCATTAACTTGAATATTGCAGGAATGGTTCTGCAAAGTACTCAATATCAATTTAATTAGATAAACCGGTTGACATTGCCTTTGAAAATACAGGTGTCCGTCCTTGAAATCAAAATGTGTAGCTCTCCACTTCTCATGTTAACATGCACAGGGAATCACTTCACAGTGCCGTGAGTCTTTTACAAGAGTTTCAGCTCGAAAATTGTAGGAATTTAGACAAAACGTAGAAGAAATTAAGTTTTAAACTCTATTACATTACTGAAAAAAATAAAAAAAATACGGTGATGTGTGTGAAAAAAAAATAATTTAAATTATTTTTAACATATGTTGCTCATTTACAGGAATTTGAGTAGTAATGAAAGTCATTTTTATTTTAAAGTTCTTTTAGTATGAGAGAACTGCCAGAGGAACTTAACATTTTAATTTATATTTCAAAATCTAAATGCCAATAGTCGTTAATCAGATCTCAAATGGACATGAGATCATTGCCAAAATCATTCTTCTGTGTTTCACATTCACATCGCTAATCAGGCAGACCTGAGTTACGAGTTGGTCTTTGAAGTACAATTTTGTACCAATCAAGATTGGAAAGAGTCTTCAGTTTTTTCCAAAACGTTTTTTGACTAACAACCTGTCAACATCTCTAGGTTTTTCTGCCTTCATTGGTACACCAATGGGAACGTTCTGACACTTTGCTGTTGACCTTAGAAATAGGTCTCTCTGCTCCGATATTGATGCTGTAAGCAAGTTCTTCTTTGACCACCAGTTTGCGTAGCTTCGTTTTCCAAAGAATTATGCACTTAGATGTTGATAGTTTGAAGTGGAGCTGACATGCTGACTTCATAAGCCACTTGGCTCTTTCTCTCCAATCTTGAGGTACCCAATCTCTTCCAGACAGTTTCAGAGTTCCATGCTTCTCCTTCTATTTGGCTAAACACACTATCTGAAAGTAACAAAGAATGTCCAGTAACTGGCAAGACTATTTCAATCTTCTTTAGGTTTGCTGGTGCATAATTAGCCAGGAAATTGGTCAACTTTGATAACACATTGATACTGTATTGCCCTACACATCCCTCTGCCACCAGGCGGATGCTGCTATAGCCTGAGAGATCTACAGTCTTCAACTCATTGAATACGATGTAAGCCACCTTATTCAAGGATTTTTCCTTCATCTTCTTTCCAGCTGTATATTGATCCATAAGCAAAGTTTAGACAATCACTTGACAAGTCTTGAACAACTGAAACGTTGAAGCAATAGAGGTGTCTGGAATACTGGGAATTTTGGTTTGTTACCTTAGGTAGAACAATGTTCCTTTGACAGTCTAAAGTCAAGAGGAAACAGCCTTTTGGCTTTATACGTAATTGGGAAAAAGCTGGCGCTTGTTTCTTGTGTAGCTTGAATTTAATTTTCAGTCCTGACTTCGCGGTTTCATTGTGCCAAAGTATTCTATTTTCCAGTTCGAAAGATTTGCTACACTCACCTCCTCTTGTGCAAGAAAATCCTGTGGTAATCTGTGCACAGAAAATGTCTCTGAAAAAGACCTGAATGATTTTCTCTTGACCATGTCTTTCTGCAGCGATCATGTACTCATGCTGTGATATGTTGGGAGGAAAACACGGGATTAGTTTTCCTTGAATAATATGATTCACGGGCATTGAGACTGCAAATGAAGGTCTTCATCACTTCTATAAGTGAGCCAAATTTGATCTCATAGTGATTTCCACCTCGAGTTTCTACTGGAACGTGAGAGTTACGTTTCTCGTTTTGATCTCCGCTTTGATCCTGTGATTGGTTAACTTCAACATCTTGACGAATGTTTCACGACAACTTGCAGATTATTACCGCATTGGTTGACAATACTGTATTTAAAAGTGGTGGATTTTCCTTTAAGGCCTTGGTTCTTCTTGCTATTATGGTTGGGTGTTTCAGCACGACAATATTTGAGAATGAATGCAGATTGTCTACTCTTTTCAGGGATGTAGTAAAATGCGTCGTGGAAATCTTTGTTGTCAGACATCGTTACTAATAAACATTGATAACCAACTCTGCGGTTGCACATAGGATACTCTGAGAGGCCTTTAGCGGAATACCTGGATACGAAACAATGAAATCACGATAACAAAGTGTATATTGCCATATAAGGATAGTAGGCACATTTAACAACTGAAGAAGTTATACAAGAACAGAGTCAGAACCTTACAAAAATACTAGTAAACATCTATGTTTCTCCATTAACATTGCAGTTATAATATTATGTTGACAGCAGTGAGTTTGGAGAACCGTTTCCTTTGTTGGTTCAGGTGATGCATTTTAATATTTGTGTTCCTTGTTATTTTAGGGTGGATTTATAAACATTGAATACTCACCCCTTCATCTACGGCCCTTTAGCCAACAAGGTGGGGAAAAGCCACTTCTGGTGTATTTTTGATATAAAATTATTATACTGATCCATTAATTACCCCCCTCTCTACTGATGACGGTCTGAATTGTCCCCAAGTGGCACGTGGGTCTTCTGCAGCGAACTTCCAGTCTCTCCGCTCCCCCTCAGCTCCTGCGACATAATCCAAAATGGCAGTCTGGGCAGTCTGTGTTGAGCTGCTGGACTGGGAGGACACACATTTCTTTCCCATCCCTCCTCCACTTTAACTGGTGAGAAATTGAAATCTTGTCGACAAATTTAAAGAAATGGTGGGAAATTCAAAGTTATCGGAAGGAGTATCAAATTTTGGGTGTTCACCTTGAGGTCTGGACATCAACTGCCCCCACCACCATACCTCCGTCACTACCCACATCTCCCACATAGGTCCCTAAAGCGACTTCGATCACTGGTCGCCTGCTCCAGTGGACCGATATATGTATATTTAATGAGATAACCACTTATGATCGATGTCAACACGCAGATGGTATTCGGTTCCCGATGTATCGGAAGAATGAGACGCAGTAAAATCTGTTTCACTTCTCTACTATTTGTCGTTAGCTAACACTTCATAGTTCATAGTTTCATTCCGTTGTGTGTCACAAAAATAATGAGACGAGGGAGGGAGACCTTCGCTGTCAGGGAAAACTCGAAAACCATTGCACTGTCATATTTCTAGCTGCTAATAATAGGAATACGATAAAGGAGATTTGATCATATAAGGAGGGATATTTATAGTCAGTAATTTGATATCGATGAAATGTAGGTGTCATGCTCCTGAAGTTCTTTGTGCAGTCCATGTACACTATGCATTGTTATGAATTTCCTGCTGTACGTTAGTGTGCTGTATTTTCCGTTGTAACGGCTCTCTACCTAGTAGTGATGAGCAGAGGCATAGACGGTCTTCTGACTGCGAACATTTTTGGGTTAGGCTTTACCGTGACTGTTATTGAAATTAAATGAAACAACAAGTTTACTGTTAGCAGTCACCGTTTTATTAATTTCCACTTCGCGTTTTGAAGGTTTAAACCTCCATCATCGGGTGGATTTACATTAGTTAGTATGAAATTTGTGTGTGTGTTGTGATACGATTTTTTTGGAGGAGCTTGTGGCACTGCCTAGTGGAGAAACAAGACATAAACACAAAAAAATCTCTTCAACTCACATTACTGAACTAATGGACCTGCTTGAATTCACACTTTTACAAAACTATTTTAAATTTGACAATAAAATCTAGAAACAGATGGTCTGGCAATGGGCTCAAATCTTTCTGGTTTGCTAGCAGAAATATCTATATGTAACCTAGAAGAAAAAATCTTGAATTCCATTCACCACCTCCTCAAAAATGTCATCTACTACTACAGATATGCAGATGATACCATCATTTTAATCAAAGGTATTAAAGATGACATTATCGGAAGCCTACCACAACACAAACTACAATCCACAACTCCTCTTGTCACCCCGCAGCACACAAAATGGCAGCATTCCGGTACATGATCAACAGAGCTATCCAACTACCACTCTCTGAAGACAAATGTGATCAAGAAATTGAAATAATAAAACAAACAGCTATTGAAAACGGTTATAACAGCTCCATAGCAGACACCCTAAAACACTCAATAATGGCAAAGCAATCACAAGACAGAAAAACAAAAAACAAAAAGAAAATAACATCTTCCAGGCAGTCCCCTTTGTAGGTAACATTTCATAGCAGATTGCTAATGTCTTCAAACGAAAAGGCATAAGCATATCCTTTACAACAGACAACAAGACTGGACAGAAGTTACCCCAAAACATCGGCACATGAAACCCACTTCGTCACACAGGTGTGTACAAAATTTAATGTTTGGACTGTGACTGCTTCTACATAGGCCAGACAGGCAGATCATTTGAGATCAGATTAAAGGAACACATGGCAGCACTGAAAAACAAAAAATTCCACACATCAGCAATAGCCACCCACCTGCATGAAACAATACACCATATTAACAACTCCAGTTAAAAAACTTGGGGTTGGAAGATTAATTACCAAAAAACAGAATACTTGACTAATGTTTCAGATGAACTATACATTGAAGGAAAGAAAATCAAAAAGATAAACACTTTCTGTTATTTGGGATCCATTTTACAAAGCGAGGTAAAATCAGAGTCAGAAATGAATAAAAGAAATGGTTGCGGACGGAGGGTCAGTGGGATGCTTAACTCAGTCTTATGGAGCAGGAATGTAATGAGCAGAACTAAAAAATTAATATACAAATCCATATTAGATAGTGTGGTTCTGTATGGAACGGAGACCTGGACAGTTAACATGAAGCACATTAAAAATTACAAGCCCTAGAAATGGACTTCTGGAGAAGATCGGCAAGAATCTCCAGAAAAGAAAAGAGAACGAACACCGAAGTAATAAGGAGAATGGAAATAAAAGAAAGAATATATGACGTAATGGATAGGAAGAAATTACAGTGGTACGGGCATGTACGACCAATGGAGAAAACCAGAATACCAAAACTGATACTGGAGTGGGAACCGGAGGGGAGAGGAAGAAGAAGACGACCCATGACCACCAGGCTCCAGAATGTACAGCACACAGTGAGGAGAATGGATGCAGAGGAAGAGGACACACAAGATCGAAACACCTAGAGAAATATTTTGAGAATATAGTTTAAGAAGTTTATTGTTTTTATTGTAATTTCCAAGTAAATTACTATGTTGGAGATAAGCCTCTGTAATGACGAAAAGCTCAAAATAATAATAATAATTAACAACTCAAGTATTAGCAGCCTACACATCCAACCAAAAGGGAGAAAACTAGATATCCTTGAAACACTCCAAATGGCCGGCCGGTGTGGCCGTGCGGTTCTAGGCGCTTCAGTCTGGAACCGCGTGACCGCTACGGTCGCAGGTTCGAATCCTGCCTCGGGCATGGATGCGTGTGATGTCCTTAGGTTAGTTAGATTTAAGTAGTTCTAAGTTCTAGGGGACTGATGACCACAGATGTTTAGTCCCACAGTGCTCAGAGCCATTTGAACCATTTGAAACACTCCAAATATACAAACACCAAATAAAACAACCGGAATCCATGTTAAATGATAAAAATAACAATATTTACAATAGCATCATCTCTGTTTTCAGCAACTGCCTACATCCTTAAAAATGCACACACACACACACACACACACACACACACACACACACACACACACACACGTGTGCACACCTTCATATTTACCATAAATATTGACAGCCGCCAAGAGTACAAGAGACTGGCCTTATTTACAGATAATTCATCACACCAACAGCTTGTACCCCTTGTCACCTCGAAACTATATGTACATCAACTACTGGCACAAATTGTATATCTATCTGCATATTTTAAAGCATTAACCAATGTATTACCCCAACCTTTAGGCAGCTAATATATGTAACACGTAATCTTAAGACCCCTTGCCATGTAAATGTTTGCTCTAATACAATCACTCTTTCCACCCTCTCTCTCTCTCTCACACACTTTCCCTCTCTCTTCCTTTCCTTCTGCCACCAGCCTCTCACATCTGTTTATGAATCACAATCAGATATTGTCATCTATATATAATTTTACTGCTGTAGCCACTATGATTATTGCACTTAAAGTATGTAACATTTCACCTGATTATTATTAACAAGTATGAAGTTTAAGCCATTTTAATATTCCACCTGATTGTATAAACGAGTACAAGTGTTAAGCTGTTTCAACTTGTCAAAATTGGATTTGTATCCCACCTGAAGTACACACACATATATTCGACACCTCAAAACAAACACCTCCAAAACCTTTAAATAATTATTCTGTAATAATGTTGCTACGATGTATATTCTTTGTACTTTGCGATTATGTCTTCTCTTCTGCCATACGAACCTTGCACTCAGCAGATTCCAGACGCCATATTTGTTTAAAAATGTAACAGTATACATGTGATGTGTTACTACAGTGAACGGAACCTGTGACCACTGGAGGTACTCTATTTTACATATTTTATGTTTACCATTAGATATCAGTTTAATTTTTTGTCAGAAGAAATCCAAAACCATGTTCTGAAATAGTATCTTGTTTCTCTACTAGGCAGTGCCACAAGTTCCTCCAAAACATCGTAACACAACACACACACAAATGTCATACTAACTCATGTAAATCCACCCGATGATGGAGGTTTGAACCCTTGAAACGCGTCATGAAAATAAATAAAACGGTGACTGGTAACAGTAAACTTGTTTCATTTAAGGTCTTCTGACTAATGGAACAGTGCTTTCGGAGCATGATTGAATTCCGAGAGAATTAGCAGGAGTCTGTAACTTGGCGGTGAACATCTCTTACTCGTGGAAATCATATGGATTCAAATGCTATATATCGAATACCGGAAGATTCGTGACAATATATCAGTTAAGTGATACTATGACAAAAAGGGAGCTGAAAGATGACCTCTATACTGTTTCTTTTAAGTATTGTGGGTAAACATATTGCAATTTATAACATACATTTCGCGATGTGTCTACAATGAGAAAATCAGGGGCTAATATGAAGGTTTCTATGGAGAGACAGTCAGGACCAAATTTTCCATCTTTTCTTTTCTTGATAAATAAGAGACAACATTCTTTCATGAGTTTTGTGTGCCTAGAACTGGATGGACTCACATCTTAATAGGTAGACTAAATGTACACATATACACTTACTTCGACAACCAAGTATGGTATGCGGTGAAGGGCACTACTAGTTACTCCCTTTCCTATTCCACATGCAAACACACTGAGGGAAAAAAAGGTTTTGTACATGTCTCCATATAAACTCTAATTTATTTTTAACGTAACTTATCTTCACGGTTCTTAAACGAAATGTCCGTTGGCGGTAGGCAGCTTCATATATGAGTTCTCAATAGTGTTCCTTGAAAAGAATGTCATCTTCCCTCCAGGGATTCCCATTCGAGTTCTCGAATCATCGGGACTCTGATTTGGCGGGAGCCAATAGGAACGCTTCTATTGGGCTGTATTCTGATGGAAGCATAGGCCTGCAGACTCGAAAAGTTTGTGATGTGGCGATCAGTAGATATATATTTTGTTATTGCTCTCTGTGTCGCCCTTTCTGGGAAATTTCGAAAACACATCTCAGAACGTTTCCGTTTGCAGGAGAGATAAGGAAAATCATATTGTTCAACATGGGGATATTTACCCCTAGCGACATTTGGGCTCCCTAAGGTTCTGAGAAGGATAGGCCAACTGTAGCGAGTCTGGAATCATTAACAGGTGTCTGCCACAGCGAGCAGTGGGTCGTAGGGTGGGGGCAGTAGAGCACTGAGACATGGGCGGACGTTTGCGGCCTGGTGACAGCCGTTTATATGCAACCCAGTGGCGGGGATGTCGCGGGGGTGTCGAAGAGAGTGAAACATCCTACTACCCCATAGACCGGCGGGTCTCAGGAGGATTTGTTCGGGGACAGTATACCTGAATTCTAAGTGACTTACTTCCACCAGCACGACAAGGCAACTGAGAGACATAACAAAATTAGCGTTGAATGTCTTCAGTTGCCACGCGTGATTAGCCGAGCGGTCTGAGGCGCTGCAGTAATGGACTGTGCGGGTGGTCCCGGCGGAGGTTCGAGTCCTCCCTCGGGCATGGGTGTGTGTGTTTGTCTGTAGGATAATTTAGGTTAAGTAGTGTGTAAGCTTAGGGATTGATGACCTTAGCAGTTAAGTCCCATAAGATTTCACACACATTTGAACATTTTGAATGTCTTCAGCTATTTGACGATGGTTACCACCTGTTTTGGTTTCAGGGAAAGTGACTATCTGGCCTAGGGGAAGCATCCAGAGACGTCACATATGGTACTGCAATGGTTACCTGCAAAATGTAATGCAACTGCAGGAAAAAATTACTCACCATGCAAGGGGACTCTCATTACCAAATTAATTAATTAGCCTATCAATTTGATATGAATGACATTCTACTGGGCGACTGAAAGTGTGAGCTAATGTACCACGGATATGATTCGAGAGTTTTAGTGGTAACGAAGCGTTTTATCGTTGCGGCAAGATCTTTTAATGGAATTTCAATCTGCACCGACTCGGGGAGAGATGGTCATCGTAATAAAATCAGCTATATTACATAATTCATAAAGCGAAACATAGTATAAACATGACATTTACAACATGTCTTTGCTGTTAGGATGAGACACTCCATATGTGATGAGATATTTGCTTACTCTTAAGTCGGATTTCGAAAGTAAGGAGGCATCCATTGTCAGAGGTAGAGCATTCTCTTAGCATTCTGTCCTGGGCCAAACATGAGTTTAATATTCTCAGGCTTAGATACAGGAAATAACAAATAAGAAAAGATATTTTTCTACTGGATGAGAAAATACGATGAAATTTGTCGTTAGTTCCCGAGGTCAGAGGAAATACTTAGAGCAAATATAGCCTATACCATTGTGCTGTACTGGATTTTCACAACAAGTAACGACACTTTAGCGATGTGAAAAGCGTTTATGGTACGATTTCTTCAATCTTTGAAAATAACTCAAATGAAGTGGAAAAATCTACATTTCCCACGAGAAATTCGAGGTGTATTGACAACGGAACATCCCTGGTTTGGATGTTTTAATCTGTGGGGTTTATGTCACTGATGGACCTACTGTATACATCCAAACCATTGCTGTTTGACTTGCATTGTGGCTTAGTCAGTGGCAGAATTCACGAGGGGGTTGGGCAGCAACAGGAAGTCATGAATTAGCCTGGCCCCTGGCTACCAGTGGTTTCTCTGCTTGCTGACTCATTACACTCGGTAGATAGCGGTGGGCTAGACTGGAAACAACTGGCTTTTTCATCTTCAGACAACTTGTTCAGGTAATTTAATGTGCACTACATTTGTAGAAAATATCATACGATATATTTCTCATGTTTCTGTTCACTAGGATGCTACTTGTGATAAGTAGATAGTTATAAATGTGTTTCATTCCCAAACGATATTACTACAGGAATCCTGCGTGTAGGTGCAGGATGTTACAGGTAGAGTGGGACAGTGGGTCACTGTAGTAATATCCGTCCTTATGTTGCTCCCAGCAGCAGCTATTTACTTGTACTGTGGCAGGAGGATACTCCTTTGTACTTCATTTATAGCTTGCTGTCCTATCATTATAACCCATCCTTCACATTTAGGGTTACTGGCTGCAATGGCTGGAGCAGTTCTCTAGCGCTACAGTGATAGCGAAAATGTCCACTCCACATCCTGCAGTTATTGACAAATCTGGACAGAGCTACTATCTAGTTCTCAATAAATGGCAACTCAGATTGCTTAAATAAACAATATTCCATACTGTGTACAAAGTAATAAAGACTTATGTCCATCCTAATCGGCAGCCCACCACAGACTTAGGCTCCATCACAAGTGGAAGAGTGGAGGAATATGTGGTAGTGAGGGAGGGTGAAACGTCCCCTTAGAACCATTTATACATGGAACGTCCCCTTTAGAACAATTTATACAAGACTGTGCTTAACCTGGCACACAATAATTTTAGCGCAACGCAATCTGACTATCAAAAATCCCTGCAAAAGAATGGCCCTGACAAACATTAAACTATACCTTTCACAAATCACTTACCTCACAAAAATCTTCGTTGCTCGAACTACTGCAATACAGCGAGTGCCACTACTGCCAGCTAAATAAAAGATACAAACTACGGAAGGCACTAACTACTGATAGTCTTAGCAAATGAAAGATTCTAATAGAGAACAAACAATGTATTTACCTCAAGATTCATAATATATACAGCAGTTCATGACATTTTTCAAAACTCCGCCATCTCTCTCCCCACATCCACCACTGCTGGCGGCTCACCTCCAACTGCGCAACGCTACGCGCTGTTCACATCCAGCTATAGCAGTTCATGACAACAATGGCAGGCAACAATGCAAACTAGCCACATACTGCACACAGCACAGCCAGTGATTTTCATACAGAGAGCGCTACGTAACGTTGCCAATAAGAAAACCATAAACAGCAAACTTACATAAAGAAAACATAAACAGCCTACTTACAAGGGGTGGCGGTGACTGGGATGTCAGATAGTGTGCTCTGGTGGTGGTGTTGTGAACTAGGTCAGTTGGTCTCTGAACCTCAAGGTGGACACACAAAATTTGCTACTCCTGCCAATAAATGTGAATTATGAGCATTTTTTTTAATTTTCTGCCAAAATTTCAATTTCCCGCCATTTGAAGCGGAGGGAGGAGGGGAGGGGAGCATGTGGTCCAGCAACTTGATACAGACTGAACGAATTTCCTGCCATTTTTTCCTGGACCACCATCTTGGAATATGTCACAGTTGGGAGAGGCATGGGAGGGGGCTGGGAGTTCCTTGAGGGGGACCAACGTGGCAGCTGGGGAAACCAATGATGTCATCAGGAGGTGGGGGATGTAATTAATGGATAAATTAATTAATTTGCGTATCAGTCTGACATCAATTTGCTATAAAAAGTACTCCAAAAACGGCTTTGTTCCACTACTCAGTCCAGCCCTCGACCTAAATTTTATCACGAGAACATCAATGACAATCAGTAAAGATTCAGAATTTGTCCATCTCTCAGTCAGTAATATGGCGTATGTTACTGCTTTCAATTGTTCTCTATGTCCCATATTCTTAGTGTAAGGTCAGATTTCTCCCTATACACTCTTAGATTATTTCTAATATTAAAGTTTTTTCCTACAATTGATAATCAGTGCAGCACATGTAAAAATGGAGCTGCGTAGATTACAACCCACCCTAACCTTTGTCTCTTTTCACCGTTTCTTTTCCACTTTTTATGTTGCCGAATTCTGTTCTGGCCTTTTCCTTCTGTGGCTGGTGAAACCTCTTGTTCCACTTCAAACCGAAAACAAGAACAAGTTACTCATAGTGACTCGACCTAACGGCCCTCGGATCACCGCTGCGTGGTCTTCCCGCCGGTCCAAGCTCTGCCTAGAAGCAACATTGAAATGTTTGAGTAATGCCGAGCCCGAACAGCGCCAGAAATATTTTTTATTCTAAACTGCTTCGCCATTTGGAGCTCCCACTATTGTCACTTTCATTTCTGGCCAAGCTCTGCATGTATCACTATCGTGGATGAACTCGATGACGACGAATAGGCGCGGTCCCGTTGTTAGTTACTATCCAGACGGCCAGTTTATAAGCCTGCTTACCGATTTCTTTTCTTCCTAGTTTAATCACGTTTAAGCTCTATATCACAAGAAAATGACTGGTTTCTATTTAAAATAGATAAGTCAGCCTTTAGAGCAAAATTTCCCGCTAAATAACGACGAGTTCAGGTTTTCTACACTGACGAGAAAGCAAATGACAACACCTAGAAAGAGTTGTGCAACATAAAAGAAAGTTTTTAGCTATGCTTCTGCATCTGAAAGATGATGTCTGTTCAAATTTTGCGCCTTGGGCATAGGAGTGGCGCTAGTAATTCCACTATGAGCATCCAATGGATTTGGTTTAAAAACACGCCGTAATGATCGTGAGCGTTAGTTACCTTTGAGATTAGACGTGCTGAACTGATGTTAGTTAAAGTTGCCTTTAAGGCATCAAAGACGCCATTATCAGCACTTCACTGAGTTTGAATGCAGTCGTGGAGGTTACTTCTGTGATATTGCAGAAAGACTTGGCAGGAACGTAGCCAATGTACATTACTGCTGGCAGTGGTGATCACGGGAATGTACTGTCGCAAGAAGACTCCCGGGAGGGCTGCACATCGCCTTCAGCGTACGTCTCTGGGCCACCGTACTGCATCTTCAGCAACAATTTGAGCAGCATGTGGCACCACGGTCACAAATTGACTTGTTAAAAATCGTACCTCAAGGGTAGCTCGGAGCCACACGCTCTGTAACGTGCGTACCACTGACCTTAAGGCACCGCTATTTGTGAATTCAGTGGCGTCAAGCGAGTGTTCATTGGAGGGTAGGGTGGGGATCTGTAGCGTTTACTGATGGAAGCTGCTTCTACTTCAGTGCCAGTGATTACCGTGTTTTGGCCAGGAGAAAGACAGTTGAGAACCTGCAACAAACCTATCTCCGTACTACACTCATGCTCATAAATTAAGGATAATTGCAGAATGTGGTGCCACACAACGTGACACTACACAAAACTGGCGCTAATAGCATAGGCACATAGATAACACACACGACACAAATCTGTAAGTCCACAGCATTGGCGATAAGTTGAGAAAACCGTCCCGAAACACATGTCCTACAAAACGCCACTGTTTCCTGCGCATGTACCCCGACATCAATATGGGATATGATCACCATGCACACGTACACAGGCCGCACAACGGGTTGGCATACTCTGTATCAGGTGGTCGAGAAGCTGCTGGGGTATTCCCTCCCTTTCTTGCACCAGTGCCTGTCGGAGCTCTTGAAGTGTCCTAGGGGTTTGAAGACGTGCAGCGATACGTCGAACGAGAGCATCCCAGACGTGATCGATGGGGTTCAGGTCTGGAGGACAGGCAGCGCACCCCATTCGTCTGATATCTTCTGTTTCAAGGTACTCCTCCACGATGGCAGCTAGATGGAGCCGTGCGTTATCATCCACAGGAGGAAGGTGGAACCCACTGCAACCCTGAAAAGGCGGACATAGTGGTGCAAAATGACGTCTCGATACACCTGACCTGTTACAGTTCCCCTGTCAAAGAGATGCAGGGGAGTACGTGCACCATGCATAATCCCACTCCACACCATCGAACCATGACCTCCATACAGGTCCCTTTCAGTGACATTAAGGGTTTGATATGTGGTTCCTGGTTCACGTCAGATGAAACGCGGAAGAGAATCACTGTTCAGACTATACCTGGACTCACCCGTGAACATAACCTGCGGCCACTGTTCCAATGACCACGTACTGTGTTCTTGACACCAGGCTTTACGGGCTCTCTTGTAGTCAGGGGTCAGTGGAATGCACATTGCAGGTCTCCAGGCGAATATACCATGTCTGTTCAGTCGTCTGTAGACTGTATGTCTGGAGACAACTGTTCCAGTGGCTCCGGTAAGGTCCCGAGCAAGGCTACCTGCAGTACTCCGTGGCCGTCTGCAGGCACTGAGGTGAGATATCGGTCTTCTTGTGCTGTTGTACACTGTGGATGTCCCGTACTGTAGCGCCTGGACACGTTTCCTGTCTGCTGGAGTCGTTGCCATAACCTTGAGCTCACACTTTGTGGCACACTGAGGGCCCGTGCTACGTCCCGTTGTGTTTGACCAGCCTCCAGTCGCCCTAGTATTCCACCCCTCATAACGTCATCAATATGTGTTCTTAGATCCATTTTCAACACACAGTCACCATTAGCACGTCTGAAAACGTCTGCACACTTACTCGCTGCCCCGTACTCTGGCATGCACTAACACACCTCTGTGTAAGTGCACTGCCGCCAACGCCACCGTGCGACGACTGCAGGTCAAATGCACCGCATGGTCGTACCCCGAGGTGATTTAAACCCACAAACCGCCCACCAGAGCGTTGGTTCACCGTGTATCAGCATTATCCGTAATTTATGAGCATGAGTGTACACACACTGGACCTACACCTGGAGTTATGGACCTATGATGCAATTTCGTATGACAGCAGGAGCACACTGGTGGTTATCCAGAGCACCATGACTGCAAATCTGTACGTCAGTCTGGTGATTCGAACTGTTGTGCTGACATTCATGAACAGCATTTCATGGGGTGTAACCCAACATGCTGCACAGAGTCTCAACATGTTTCCTTGGCCTACTCGATCACCAAATCTGTCTCCAGTCGCGCATATGAGAGACATCATCGGATGTCAACTCCAGCGACATCCACAGTATCAACCGTCTCTGTACTGATACGCCAAGTGCAACAAGCGTGGAACTCCATCCCACGAACTGACATCCGGCACATGTACAGCACAATGGATGCACGGTTGCGTGTTTGAGTTCAACATTCTGGTGGTTACACATATTGTTAATGTTAATTTCCTATTTTCAGTGGCATATCGCGCGCTTGCATTAACCGGTGGTCTAGCAAAGTTTATCAAAATGTTCAAAAGTGTGTGAAATCTTACGGGACTGAACTGCTAAGGTCATCAGTCTCTAAGCTTTCACACTACTTAACCTAAATTACCCTAAGGTCAAATACACACACCCATGCCCGAGGGAGGACTCGAACCTCCGCCGGGACCAGCCGCACAGTCCATGACTACAGCGCCTGAGACCGCTCGGCTAATACCGCGCGGCAAAGTTTATCACTTAAATGTGTTACGTAGAAAAATGTATTCCAGAATGTATATTTTGGTGTTACGATTTTTTTTCTCGTCAGTACATTTTTGACGTGGCAACCCTAGCTACTCCGTACCTCTACGGCGGTAATACTAATCACGTTGCAGGCTTGCCTGACATTTGACGTCAGCACCCGTAAGACAACGGTTGAAATACAATATACCGGGATACCGTGTGTGCAAATGATTTAAAATACACCCTGAGGAAGATCTTTGCAAAACAGTCGATACTAATCTTGGTTTAGTATTTCAGATATTTAATTATTTTAATGACAGATTGTCTCGTTTTTACTGCGAAATGGAAACACTGTGGCACTAGAGTCGTTTACAATGTGTCTGGGAGTAGTATGAAGTTGAGTCACAGAACTGGATGGAGTCAAATTAACAAACGCTTCAGATCTGAAAACTAGTAATAAAGATCATGCCTGGAAACGTTACTCAAATGTAAGTCCAAAGTAAGAAGTTCTGAAGAGTATTAACAACTGACAAACTCTTGCCAATAGTTAGCTCGCAAAGTGGATACATATCAACTTTGCTCGCTGCGAGGGGCGATGTAATGTCTCTTTCAGCGGTCTCTCCGTGATATTTTCAGAAATTTTATAAATTATATAACTCAGTACATATCTCGAAATATCTCTTCTTATCTTACCGATTATCAATGCAAAGTACTTTCAAGCCCAATTATTCCTTGGAGCGTCCATTTACTCCATGGAATAGCTTCTCTGCTATCTATGTTTTCTCTTAGGAAAAAGAATAGGGACTTCTTGCCGATTAGTCGTGAAAGAAGGATGTATATGAGTGTATTGTTGAGCGAGTCGCCATCTTGATGAGATTCTGTATGAAAAAGAATTTAATACATGAACTAAACTAAAGTAAGTGTGTTCGCGTATTATTTGACGGATAATTATTATTGACAGCGTCTGCTTACTACGCTGTGTTTCATGGGATCAGTGGGGAACGTCTGATTTACACTGGACGAACCTGCCGTTTTGTATGCTCAAGATATCCAGTTACTTCAAATAAATACACTAACACGGTCTTACCAGCAGATCTCCGGTCTTCCCCATGTTGTTGTTGTTGTGGTCTTCAGTCCTGAGACTGGTTTGATGCAGCTCTCCATGCTACTCTATCCTGTGCAAGCTTCTTCATCTCCCAGTACCTACTGCAACCTACATCCTTCTGAATCTGCTTAGTGTTTTGATCTCTTGGTCTCCCTCTACGATTTTTACCCTCCACGCTGCCCACCAATGCTAAATTTGTGATCCCTCGATGCCTCAGAACATGTCCTACCAACCGATCCCTTCTTCTAGTCAAGTTGTGCCACAAACTTCTCTTCTCCCCAATCCTATTCAATACCTCCTCATTAGTTACGTGATCTACCCACCTTACCTTCAGCATTCTTCTGTAGCACCACATTTCGAAAGCTTCTATTCTCTTCTTGTCCAAACTAGTTATCGTCCATGTCTCACTTCCATACATGGCTACACTCCATACAAATACTTTCAGAAACGACTTCCTGACACCTAAATCTATATTCGATGTTATCAAATTTCTCTTCTTGAGAAACGCTTTCCTTGCCGTTGCCAGTCTACATTTTATATCCTCTCTACTTCGACCATCATCGGTTATTTTACTCCCTAAATATCAAAACTCCTTTACTACTTTAAGTGTCTCATTTCCTAATCTAATTCCCTCAGCATCACCCGACTTAATTTGACTACATTCCAATATCCTCGTTTTGCTTTTGTTGATGTTCATCTTATATCCTCCTTTCAAGACACTGTCCATTCCGTTCAACTGCTCTTCCAAGTCCTTTGCTGTCTCTGACAGAATTACAATGTCATCGGCGAACCTCAAAGTTTTTACTTCTTCTCCATGAATTTTAATACCTACTCCGAATTTTTCTTTTGTTTCCTTTACTGCTTGCTCAATATACAGATTGAATAACATCGGGGAGAGGCTACAACCCTGTCTCACTCCTTTCCCAACCACTGCTTCCCTTTCATGCCCCTCGACTCTTATAACTGCCATCTGGTTTCTGTACAAATTGTAAATAGCCTTTTGCTCCCTGTATTTTACTCCAGCCACCTTCAGAATTTGAAAGAGAGTATTCCAGTCAACATTGTCAAAAGCTTTCTCTAAGTCTACAAATGCTAGAAACGTAGGTTTGCCTTTTCTTAATCTTTCTTCCAAGATAAGTCGTAAGGTCAGTATTGCCTCACGTGTTCCAACATTTCTACGGAATCCAAACTGATCTTCCCCGAGGTCGGCTTCTACCAGTTTTTCCATTCGTCTGTAAAGAATTCGCGTGATCACCGAAAGTTAATAATTATTACAAATGTTTCCAGGAGATCGACTGACAATTTTCGTCGCACCGAGACTTCGAAATTGCTTCACTGCCTTATGGAATTTAAGTTAAGCTTAATTTAATCAGGATAGAACAGTATTGAACTGTGTGAATGTGATAAGCCTGCTTTGTCAATGAAAATTCCCTTAATATACTCATGTTTTTACCATCCTGATCAGTGAAGCTAAAACAGGCCGGTGTGAGAGAGGTTTTTAAATTTTTGATCCCATACAAAATATATTAAAAAACGACAGTGAGATACGATGTCAGCAGTGAAACACATCCTACACAACATGCGAATAGCAGACTTTTGTGGCTCGCAAATACATGTAGTGTTCCGAACAACGGTTTCGTCTCCGTGCCACGAATTGTATAATTAATGTCAAATACAATCACAGATCTGATCTGTAGAGGAGATTACAAACCGCGTAACTGCATTCATGGCTTGACTTAGTGTATTGTGCGTAAACTTTAATCATGTTAAGCAAATTACCATTCCAGAAAAAAAGTAATTTTCCCTGCGATTCCAAACCGAGTGAAGTGTTGCCAAGGAAAAGCTCCACAGCACGAGGTGATAGTGATGATTTTTTTAGATTATTGAGAATCAAAATAGTCCAAAGATGACGAGTTTGTCAAACGGGAAGAAGGGAGCCGTTGTGTTCAAACTCGCTTCCCATACACCACCGCGGAGGAACATCACCTTCTTCCCCCGTCCCTCGTCTCTGGAGTGCGCCACTCAGGCCTGTCCAACGTAAGCAACAAAAGAGCCCCGACTGCTCGGCAGTAAAACTGCAGCACAGGTCGGCGCCACCAGCCCTAAGCCTGTGCAGGGGAGTCACATCCAGTAAGAAAGTAAAATCCAGGGAGACGCGCTGTCGAATCCAGTCTGACGCAGCGTGTGGTCGCGGTCGGTTGGTTTCGATCGATCGTGAAGATGGGCGAGTTAAATCTTCCACTATCTTAGTTGTAAGACGTATAAATTCATTATCTCCAAGTCAGACTCGCCCGGGAAACTAACGACAGGATTCTGTTGGTGTGTGAAGAAGATGGGGACGATTATGAAGATGGCTGTAACAACACTGCGCTCGCATCAGTTTTCGCAAGCAGACTACCACCAGGACGTCGATTGTTCTGTAGTAAGCACGCACACATGCCTCCACGTCCTCATTCTCGTCTTTATTACTTCCATAGCTAATTAACTTCTTTTTGATTTTCTTCGGATTTTTTTTCTCTCTCGAGACATCTAGTTTTTTTCCCTAAGGGCTGCAACGAACCCCCAGCAGGGGGTGTGTCTTGTTAAGAGTTCATATTATGGATTGCTTTTATTTCAGAATAGTAGCTGAGAATTCTCGATTTATGGCTTTTCTCATGCGGTGAAAGCTACCTCGTATTTTCTCCAGTGTGGCGACGAAAAAACGACGTAATTTTCTTTCGGGCCACACAGGCCTTAAACATACACAAGTGAGAGGTAGCAAAAAAATACTCTGCACCGTGATATATAAGCGAATTAGACCTGCTAATAGCGATACAGTCTCCTTAGCTGCTTCGTCGACGTCACCATTTCTTTCCGTTACAATGATCCAGTGTCAGTCGAATCCTTGTCGGTCTCTGTATAGAATTATCAGCTCCTAATTCAACAATAAAGTAACATTGATCCACTGAACATAGTCTGCACTCACTGGTTGGCAGAAAGCACAGGACTCTAGCTATGTAACGAGAGAAGCAGAGCCGGCCGGAGTGACCGAGCGGTTGTAGGCGCTACAGTCTGGAACCTCGCGACCGCTGCGGTGCAGGTTCGAATCCTGCCTCGGGAATGGATGTGTGTGATGCCCTTAGTTTAGTTAGGTTTAAGTACTTCTAAGTTCTAGGGGACTGACGACCTCAGAAGTTAAGTCCCATAGTGCTCAGAGCCATCTGAACCATCATCTGAGAGAAGCAGAAATAACTCACAAAAGGACCGCTCGCTGTCAAAGACATCAACTGTTCCAGAATCTTAGCCATATTCTGAGATCTGACGTAACAAAGTGCCTCGAACAGAATGGTCTCCACCATATGAAGCAACGTGGATTCCGAAAAATCGGTCAGGCATAATCTAACTTATTGTATTCTCATAGGACACTCCGAGAGAAGTAAATTAAGGCTAGTTGCCGTAATTCTTGACTTAAGATAAGAATTTGACTTAATACAATCCCAGCCTTTTAATTCAAATACGATCACAATGGACATAAAGGAAATTTTGGCTACGTTGGTGGGAAGGAAACAACACGCTATCTTGGGTGAAGAGTTGTTGATGTGTAGAAGTAACTATCACGGATAATTTCTGTATCACTAGCCAACGTAAGCATTTTCGAAGTTTGGCTCGATGTGTAACGAAAATTGCAAATATTTTTACATCCTTAATCTTTTTCCCTTATTCTCTATTTTAGTGAGAATGAAATTTAATATACCTTATAAAGTTTGCTGTAACACTTTCCTTAACTTCAATTGCATGCGGTGTATATGAAAAAAAATGCTTAGGCCCCGTAAGAAGAACCCCATCTTTGTTAAATGTTATTGAGAATGAGCCGGCCGCGGTGGTCTCGCGGTTCTAGGCGCGCAGTCCGGAACCGTGCGACTGCTACGGTCGCAGGTTCTAATCCTGCCTCGGGCATGGATGTGTGAGATGTCCTTAGGTTAGTTAGGTTTAAGTAGTTCTAAGTTCTAGGGGACTGATGACCACAGCTGTAAAGTCCAATAGTGCTCAGAGCCATTTGAACCATTTTTTTTTATTGAGAATGAATGAATAAATGATAACTGACAGTTTAAAATTTGATGCGGTAGTGTAAAATTAACACGCGAAAGGAACTGTCGCATCGGCCTGCTAGTAAAAATCTGTTGTATTTTGTAAAAAGAGGAAGTTTTCTTGGTAATAATGAATGCAAGCTGAAATGTGGAGAAGAAAACTCAGAGTATTGACCGCACAGTTGTAACGCAGGTAACGTAAAGACGGTCGGGTGGAGATGTGTAATTTAATCGGTGAAAAAATTGTAATTTCGCAGAGGAAGAGGCAGTCAGATGACTGCATGTAGAAGAGAAAATTACAGTTGTTAAACAGATGAAGCAGTTAGGATGCCCAGTAACGAGCGGAACGCAAAAACTTCCAGAAAACTATCACAACAGCATTGTAGTGTTTCAACTTACAAGACGAAGTTTCGATAAGAAATACGACGTGATGTTATCAACGAAGAAGACGAATCTCAAGACTGTAATACTGCAAGCAACAAAATTCAAAACAGAAGTTTCGTCATGATATTAGGGCAGACGCCAATGGGAGGTGAAGACTAACAGTGCTCCGGGAAGAAAGGAACTATAAGCAGTTATATAACGATAACTTTGAATTAACTCAAACAGTAACTAAGCAGTTGTCATCTCTATTATGACTGAGGAGAAGCCTAGTATTACGTCACTGTTACGGGTTGTGTTATGAAAAGTGACTGTTCAGCAATACTTTGTATTTAGAAGCTTTGGACTGTAGACGATCTGTGCCTTAAACAACTCCCATACTTCTTAATCCCAGCTCATCTAAATCTCGTACCTTTTTTACAAGAATTTAAAGAGTTTTCACAGTGAGAGGTATGTGATGGGATGGCACCTCAAGTGGCGGCGGGAATTTATTCTGTATCTTTCAAATTAATTTTTCTCATTGACAACATGGCACCCGCCATCTACATCTACATCTACATCTACATTTATACTCCGCAAGCAACCCAACGGTGTGTGGCGGAGGGCACTTTACGTGCCACTGTCATTACCTCCCTTTCCTGTTCCAGTCGCGTATGGTTCGCGGGAAGAACGACTGTCTGAAAGCCTCTGTGCGCGCTCTAATCTCTCTAATTTTACATTCGTGATCTCCTCGGGAGGTATAAGTAGGGTGAAGCAATATATTCGATACCTCATCCAGAAACGCACCCTCTCGAAACCTGGCGAGCAAGCTACACCGCGATGCAGAGCGCTTCTCTTGCAGAGTCTGCCACTTGAGTTTGTTAAACATCTCCGTACGCTATCACGGTTACCAAATAACCCTGTGACGAAACGCGCCGCTATTCTTTGGATCTTCTCTATCTCCTCCGTCAACCCGCTCTGGTGTGGATCCCACACTGATGAGCAATACTCAAGTATAGGTCGAACGAGTGTTTTGTAAGCCACCTCCTTTGTTGATGGACTACATTTTCTAAGGACTCTCCCAATGAATCTCAACCTGGTATCCGCCTTACCAACAATTAATTTTATATGATCATTCCACTTAAAATCGTTCCGCACGCATACTCCCAGATATTTTACAGAAGTAACTGCTACCAGTGTTTGTTCCGCTATCATATAATCATACAATAAAGGATCCTTCTTTCTATGTATTCTCAATACATTACATTTGTCTATGTTAAGGGTCAGTTGCCATTCCCTGCACCAAGTGCCTATCCGCTGCACATCTTCCTGCATTTCGCTACAATTTTCTAATGCTGCAACTTCTCTGTATACTACAGCATCATCCGCGAAAAGCCGCATGAATCGGTGAGCATCTGCCACATGACGACGCCAGCAACTGTCGACTGGAACAACAGCGTCCTTGGTGAACCCACGAAAGATTGTTTTGAATCTTCGTACACATATAACTAGAGACAGACTTTCGTTAACTTAAATGAGACGAATGTAATGGATACTAAAAAATTAGACGGTAATGTAAAAAAATAATAGATGAGGTATGTTACAATTCTCCACTCAGACTTAAATTTTCTGTGTTAAAAGTGATTGGTTCAAATGGTTCAATAAGCTCTGAGCGCTATGGGAGGAGCAGTCGCGCAGTTCCGGACTGAGAGCCTACAACCGCTAGACCACCGCGGCGGGCGAATAGTGACTATCACACTACTTAAGTTAACTGTAAAGTACCTTTCAAAACAACAGCTCCAGACGATAACAGCATACTTAGAAAGTCTTTTAGTAAATACATTCATATGCAATAGTTGAGATTGACCTATACTTAACAAAAACCGAGTTTTTGCGATACAAGCACATACCACACAACAGACCTCGTCTAACATACATTTCACATTAAAGTATTTTCATATCAGTAAAGTATCATACTTAATGTGAAAATTATGTACAATAATATGTTATCGGATATATATCCTCTAAGTATTGTCTCATCTGGTAACATGATCTGTCCTTATCAGCATAATATCTTGTAACGCCGGAAATGCATATCCTCCTATTTCCATCTATTGTACTATAAATTTGTTTTCCTTATTTTTGTTACCTGAATATATGACATTTCTGTGTCTTTGCATATTGTAATTGTTTTACTATTTGTATATATATATATATATATATATATATATATATATATATATATATATATATATATATGCATTTATGTCAATGTATAATTGGTTTGTTTAGAAAATATTATTTGTATTTCTACGCTGGGTCTTGCCTAGGGAAGACTGCTATCGAACGATTACATCGATAGGTCGTGTGAAGAATCAAAGTGTGTAGGATCTTTGGTAGTGGAGCGCGGGCAGAAAGAGTCTGGCTGGAGTAGCGAGTGGAGCAGGCGTGTTGTGTGACTCTCCCGCGAGTTGCCGCGCTTTCGGGGTTTGACACCATGTAATTGCGCTCGACTTGCGATGATAGTTTCTGACATGGTGTCGCGGACGGGAAGCATTAACTGGCGCACATCAAGGGCCCGTTTCGTCTGGTGACCGTGTCGAGAAGAAGGCGCGCCAACATCCAGCTTCTGCAACAGCGACGGCCGACAATGAGTGACTGTCGCCACCACCTCTATCGACGGCTTCAAACCTTCAATCAACCAACAAGGAAGACTGGAAGCACGTAAAGTTTTAGAACTGTATGGCAGACCTCAGCTTTTCAAACTTTCAAAATTGTTGCATCACAAAATTACAGCAACTTAGCATGAACGTTTGTTGCTCATTGTCCCAATTGCATTACCAAGCAGGGTCCCTTCCTCATCCGGAATGAACTCGAGTGTCGTTGAAATTCAAATTCCATTTCACTGCTTTAATTTCAAAGTTCAGTTAAGGTATTCATAGCTGGCTACAATATTTAGATTACACAAGCACAAATTAAGAGTGCGAGTTTTGTTACCGTATTTTAGCTTACCTGTGACTGCAGCTCAGTTTGGTATGTACTAAATTTTACTATTGTTAATTGTTCAGAATCATTTAATTCAAGTTCAAAGTTAAATCTCTTATTTCTAAATTGCGTAGATTCAAGTAGCTTTTGAAATGATTGTTGAGGTAGTCCAAGATTAACCGTATTTTACTGAATTTCGATGTGCTTCAGAAAGAAAGCTCACTATTTACTTCAGTCACTAAATTAACTTTCGATTTTCCGGTTTCATTAATTCTTTTGCTAAATTAAGTCAGAGTGTAGCGAAATTTATTACTTCTGACAAACTTTCAATTTTCACACTACACGTGTCAACCTTCAGTTGCCACGCATCTAGTGCTAATTATACGTGTAATAACCTTTCTTTTTCAGTTACTATAGTAATTGTCCTTAGGACTGGCGACCGTAATTACCCCCAAATCTCAAATATCTAATTACCGCTAGTTAATTGTTAACGTAACGGCAGCACATTTACTTTCTTTATTAACATTACCCCTTTTCAAAATTAATTTCCACCAGTTTCATTTGCATTTTTCTTTTCATTTAGATGTAACCCTTTCCTCCCTCTTTACCGACAGTTTAACTTCGGTGACGATTGCATTTCCCAAATTTCCATTAGGTACACGCGGTTTAATTTTTCACTGTCATTTAGATCGATAAGTGAGGGGGAGGTTACACGTGGCGACCTGGTGACAGGACAATCTTCGGATTTGAGGTTGTTCTGGACACGAATTTTGCACTGTGCAAATCTCGTAACAAAGTACTGGTTATGTACAGGCCGTTACGTCAGCGAGAATAAGTAGTGGGAGTAATCCTAATTATATTTAAGATTTGGTATTTACATTGAAAATTATTAAAATGAGTGAAGGCAACAACTGCCAAAATTTTGTAGACTTGGATACGGAACAATCGGTCGAACAGTGGGAAACGCGCACCGCGGTACCCATTGTTCAGGTGCAGGCAGCTAGCATGAAAGACGCGACCGCCGAAACGCAACAAAGAGCAGAAATGGAATTCCAAACTTTAGAAAATGTTTCGGAATCGGAAGTGGAAATCAAATCTGAATCCCTTGATGACGAATACGGGGGACAATTAAAGAGGAAGCCGCTACGGAAGTAAAACCGGTAGTTAACGGGAATATAACTGATTTATTGAATGTTTTGATTAACGAAATCAAGAGTCAATCGGCAGAAATTAAAGCTCTGTCAGCCAAGCAAGAAGATCAGGCTGCGAAGCAAGCAGCTCAGGCTGCCAAGCAAGAAGCTCAGGCTGCCAAGCAAGAAGCTCAGGCAGCCGAGCAAGAAGCTCAGGCTGCCAAGCAAGAAGCTCAGTCTGAAAAAATTGAACGGATGCTAGACAATCAGAACAAAGCTATTAACGTTGTTAATAACAATGTTGGGGTTGTTAACACAAAAGTTGATAAAATCAAAGAAGATATTGTTGTAAATAATACCGAAATCGATAATCTTAAACAGGAAATGATGGGCGTTTAGGCGGAAATTGCGAGCATAAATACTCGTTTTTATTCCGAAATTAGCAGAATCGAGAAAAGTGTAGGAGAAGCAGTTGCTCCGATCATCGAGAATAAGGTGACGGAATAAATTCAATTAGTGAAAAAAGAGGCTCAAAAGAAGGTGGAAACTTTAAAGGCTTTAGTATCCGAAGTAGATACCAAAGTGACGAAGCAGGCTAATACCTGCGAAGAAAAAAAAAGGGAAGTAGAAATGCTTGCAACAACCACTTCCCAAGTAATTACGAGACTGTCGGAATTAGAAAAGAAACCTGACGAAAAACAGAGCTATGTGCCAATCTGTGCACATAGTTCGGAATTGTTGACGAAAGAGGAGCGGTTCCACCTCTTGAAAAAAGGCAGTATACACGCGACGGATTTCATTAAAAATTGTGAAAGAGTTTTACCCAGATCATGGACTAATGAGAGAAAAATTAATGCGGTTATTGATGTGCTGGCTGGTGATGCCAAGCGTTGGGGCTTAAACCTCAACACGACGAACCTGACTTTTGACGAGTTTAAAAATTTGTTTCTGGCTGAATACTGGTTAGAGCAAAAACAGCAAAGTGTCTGGCGCGTATTTGTCGTATCGAGGCCTTTCGATGCGAATTCGCGCGGTTCGATGAAGGAGTTTTGTGAGGGCTGGATCCGCAAGTTGTAATATTTGCGTGATCCCGCACGGAATCCGAAATAGTCTGGGAACTCTACAAGAAGCTTCCAGATGATACAAAACGATACGTAGGAAGCAATTACAGGACAATCAATGATTTCCTGGAGAGAGTTGAGGACGAGGACTATTGGCGCAATAATCGCGACAGTGGTAGAGGCCGTGGTAACAGCAACGGGTACCACAGCAACAACAACAACGATAACCATGGGAATAATGCATACCGCAACCATGGCAGCAATAACAATAATGGTTCGGACCGTTATAACAATCGGTACAATGTAAACAATAACAGGAATGGCGGAAACCAGTATCATACTAGCGTGATACGAGCTTCGCAGAATAGTAATAACGCCAGAGGGTGTGATCAGCCGCCTCAGCAGCATCCGGGGAGCGTATCTGCTGAGACGAGACAGGGAAACCATTAGCCGCGCCAGTGAGGGGCCGACAGGGCGCGGAGAAATTTTGGCGGCCCAATAACAGAAGAAAACCCAGGTGTCGTCGTTATGAAATTTCCGTGTGGAATAATCAACGGCGGGAGAGTGTGCCAGTGTTAGGAGAAAGGAGTGCGCCCACAAGTAGTAGATCAGCTGTAGACACGGCAGTAGAAAATACATTCACTGTCAGTGAGAACAATTTAAGTAGTGTTCTGGAAATAGATTATAAAGTAGCAGCTGTAACACCCACAGCGGAACTGGAGATTGAGTTTAAGAATGATTCGCAAGTGTTGAGAGAAGATCAGATGTCGGATAAAACGTCCGTCATCGAGCAAGGGGAAGTAGGGATGGATGAGGTGTGGTTAAGGCAGTTCGGTTGCTTATACGACGAACTAAGAGATTATAGGGGTCTGTATGGGAGAAGCGTTTATGGGGAGCTCGTGCAGGATTTTCCGCGTCTCGTCCCGCAGGAAGATAGTGTTTGTGAAGTGATAGAAAGTTATGGCCCTAACCGGCAGACTTTACCATAAATAGTTGATGTTAATCGGGAGCACGAGCAAGATTCGTCGTGTTTCGTCACGTAAGAGTTGGATGTTGAAGCAGTAACGGAAAGTTCTGGCCCTAACCGGCAGGCTTTACCGAAAGTTATAATGGTAGAAGTAGCCGACCCATCCGACGCAAACCTCCAGTTTAAACATTGCGAGAATATTAAGGAGAAAGATTACGAAAATTTTAGTGATAGCCGGACACGATTGGTAGAAAAGCACATAGATTACAGCGTGTATGAGGTAAGAGCTGACATTATATGGTCAGACGATAGCAGTGTGGGTTGCGCAGATCTAGAGGAAGTAATTGCAGATACTACTGGGCACATTCCTCCAGGTAGATTGGCAGATGAGATGAATCTGACCAAAGAGGAATCAACGAAGGTGACGATTAGTGAATTGATAGAAAAGCAACACTCACTAGTTGACGAGTTACAGGGAAAGGTTTCGGTATTGGAGGCGAAGCTACAGACTAAGCCTCAGGACAAATGTGTTGAAATTAAAACTGTATGTGAACAGAGGCTGAAAAAGCCGCCAGATAAGCCGGATTTACGATCAAAGCCGGATGCTTTTTTCTGGAATGACCTGGATATAGACGAGGATTTATTGTGGGAAAATAAAGAAACAGTCGAGGACAAGTGTAGACAGATAGTAGTGTCTGTTAATATGCAGGGCCTACAACTAAACGTGTTGATTGACACCGGTGCAGAATTGAGTGCTGTATCTGGAAAAATATTTCAGTTACTGAAAGACAGACCTGGCATCGTAGTTATGCCAGTAACAGGAGTGAAAATTATCGGTGCTACTGGGAAGGCCAGTAAACCGGTCACAAAACAGATTTTTGTCCACTTCGAGATATGTGGGGCACGATTTGAACAAGAGTTTGTCGTCGTGCCAGACGTAACTACGGAAGTAATTATCGGGTTAGATTGGCTATTAAAGTACCGTGCAGTGATTAACTGCGAAAGCAAAACTTTGACGTGTATGTCACTAGATAAAACAATGGTAGTTGGTTTTGACGAGGCAGGAGACGGTGTGCATAGGCAATACCAGCCTGTACACATTGTTAACCGGCCGGATGACATTGACGTAGGAATGAATTTGAACCGTCGTAACGTGAGGAATTTTGGCATTGACAAAAGTGTAGAAAGTGAATTGGAAGAGATAATCAAATTCCCTCCAAGGATTGACATTAGTATTGGTGTGAAAAAAGATCGTTTGCGAGTAGTAATGAAGCCAAAAGCCGATGCTCGCATACGTCATCATGACGCTAAAGCGCGTTTTGCTAACTTTGCAATCGGAGACTTAGTACTTGTAAAAGCTCATGAGAAATCGAGCGAGATAGACAATGAAATCTCTAAATTTAAGTTTGTTTATAATGGACGATATAAAGTCATTGGTATACCTCACACAAATGCTTATTGCTTAGAGTATCCAAGCTCTGGAAAGATATTAGGTATATGGAACATTGTAGACCTGAAATTGTACCAACCAAGGATTGATTAGTACCACAGAATGGGTAATTTGTACAGTATGTAAATATAGAGTGTAAGATTTGAGGATTTGCTAGGTAGCCATGCTTATGTCTGACCAAGAGGTCATTAAAGAAGTTGTAATTAATAAGTAATTAATTTTGATTAATCAATTTAATTTTAATCAATTTAATCTTGATTAATCAACTGAAAAATCCAAGCTGCTAGTTTTAGTTTTCAGCTGAGTCAGAGTAGATAAGGAATGTAAATATGATATTGTAACCAGCTGTAAGATTTCATGAATATGTGTTTTACTAGTCAGTGCCGATGTACTTAGACTCTGTTTTAAGTTTCAGGTTAGTACATGCGTGTGATGATGGACAGTGTTGAGTATCCACTGTGATAGTGTTAAGGGACTCCTTGAGATTACTCGGGAGTGAGTTTTTCCGAAAGAATTCAGTCAAACGGAAGTTCTGGTAATGCCGTTACAAGGGCGAGTGAGATCAAGCGTGCCGCACAGGCGAAAGCAACAATACTAGCGAGGCGGAGCCGCTGTCGGCTGTTGTGCCGCTGTCGGCATTGTTTGTACTTGCGAGTACGGAGGGCGGAGTTGTTTTTCTTCCCGGACAGCTGATGTGAAATAATTCTGTTGTCAATATTTATGGTTTTTTCGATCTACTGAATATTATTTTCTTGTTTAGCGTTAATTGGACTCTCATGGCGAGAGTATTAATTATGAAAAGGTTATATAAAATGTGTATTCTATGTAATTAATTATTAATTTGCGTATTTTCATATACCAGTTTTTTATGACCATGTACTTTGATTACTTTTGTAAATAGTATTCCATTTGTTGATACTGCTAGGAATTTTGGTTTTTAGAATAGCTAAACCATATTCTATGTTTTCTATGAATTTTAATATGATGTCAACCTGTTTTCTTTGTGCAAGATGACAGAGTGGAATAAGATTAAGAGAGTCTCCACTCAATTATTATCATCTAAGAATTGGTTTACGGTTAATTAGACGAATGCTAAATTTTGTTGATGTTTTCAGCATATGCTTTTCCACTGTTTCTTTTTTGGGACATTTTCTGAGTCTGTTGAAGTTACACGAACATCCTCAGACAATTTGGTGCATGTGTAACGCCGGAAATGCATATTCTCCTATTTCCATCTATTGTACTATAAATTTGTTTTCCTTATTTTTGTTACCTGAATATATGACATTTCTGTGTCTTTGCATATTGTAATTGTTTTACTATTTGTATATATATATATATATATATATATATATATATATATATATATATATATATATATATATATATATATATATATATAAGAGAAGCAGTTGCTCCGATCATCGAGAATAAGGTGACGGAATAAATTCAATTAGTGAAAAAAGAGGATCAAAAGAAGGTGGAAACTTTAAAGGCTTTAGTATCCGAAGTAGATACCTAAGTGACGAAGCAGGCTAATACCTGCGAAGAAAAAAAAAAGGGAAGTAGAAACGCTTGCGACAACCACTTCACAAGTAATTACGAGAGTGTCGGAATTAGAAAAGAAACTTGACGAAAAACAGAGCTATGTTCCAATCTGTGCACATAGTTCGGAATTGTTGACGAAAGAGGAGCGGTTCTAACCCTTGAAAAAAGGCACTATGCACGCGACGGATTTCATTAAAAATTGTGAAAGAGTTTTACCCAGATCATGGACTAATGAGAGAAAAATTAATGCGGTTATTGATGTGCTGGCTGGTGATGCCAAGCGTTGGGGCTTAAACCTCAACATTACGAACCTGACTTTTGACGAGTTTCAAAATATGTTTCTGGCTGAATACTGGTCAGAGCAAAAACAGCAAAGTGTCTGGCGCGAATTTGTCGTATCGAGGCCTTTCGATGCGAATTCGCGCGGTTCGACGAAGGAGTTTTGTGAGGGCTGGATCTGCAAGTTGTAATATTTGCGTGATCGCCGCACGGAATCCGAAATAGTCTGGGAACTCTACAAGAAGCTTCCAGATGATACAAAACGATACGTAGGAAGCAATTACAGGACAATCAATGATTTCCTGGAAAGAACTGAGGACGAGGACTATTGGCGCAACAATCGCGACAGTGGTAGAGGCCGTGGTAACAGCAACGGGTACCACAGCAACAACAACAACGATAACTGTGGGAATAATGCATACCGCAACCATGGCAGCAATAACAATAATGGTTTGGACCGCTATAACAATCGGTACAATGCAAATAATAACAGGAATGGCGGAAACCAGTATCATACTAGCGTGATACGAGCTTCGCAGAATAGTAATAACGCCAGAGGGTGTGATCAGCCGCCTCAGCAGCATCCAGGGAGCGTATCTGCTGGGACGAGACAGGGAAATCATTAGCCGCGCCGGTGAGGGGCCGACAGGGCGCGGAGAAATTTTGGCGGCCCAATAACAGAAGAAAACCCAGGTGTCGTCGTTATGAAATTTCCGTGTGGAATAATCAACGGCGGGAGAGTGTGCCAGTGTTAGGAGAAAGGAGTGCGCCCACAAGTAGTAGATCAGCTGTAGACACGGCAGTAGAAAATACATTCACTGTCAGTGAGAACAATTTAAGTAGTGTTCCGGAAATAGATTATAAAGTGGCAGCTGTAACACCCACAGCGGAACTGGAGATTGAGTTTAAGAATGGTTCGCAAGTGTTGAGCGGAGATCAGATGTCGGATAACACGTCCGTCATCGTGCAAGGGGAAGTAGGGAGGGATGAGGTGTGGTTAAGGCAGTTCGGTCGCTTATACGACGAACTAAGAGATTATAGGGGTCTGTATGGGAGAAGCGTTTATGGGGAGCTCGTGCAGGATTTTCCGCGTCTCGTCCCGCAGGAAGATAGTGTTTGTGAAGTGATAGAAAGTTATGGCCCTAACCGGCAGACTTTACCATAAATAGTTGATGTTAATCGGGAGCACGAGCAAGATTCGCCGTGTTTCATACCGCAAGTGTTGGATGTTGAAGTAGCAACGGAAAGTTCTGGCCCTGACCGGCAGACTTTACCGAAAGTTATAGTGTTAGAAGTGGCCGACCCATCCGACGCAAAACTCCAGTTTAAACATTGCGAGAGTATTAAGGAGAAAGATTACGAAAATTTTAGTGATAGCCGGACACGATTGGTAGAAAAGCAAGTAGAATACAGCGTGTATGAGGTAAGAGCTGACAATATATGGTCAGACGATAGCAGTGGGGGATGCGCAGATCTAGAGGAAGTAATTGCAGATACTACTGGGCACATTCCTCCAGGTAGATCGGCAGATGAGTTCAATCTGACCAAAGAGGAGTCAACGAAGGTGATGATTAGTGAATTGATAGCAAAGCAACACTCACTAGTTGACGAGTTACAGGGAAAGGTTTCGGTATTGGAGGCGAAGCTACAGACTAAGCCTCAGGACAAATGTGTTGAAATTAAAACTGTATGTGAACAGAGGCTGGAAAAGCCGCCAGATAAGCCGGATTTACGATCAAAGCCGGATGCTTTTTTCTGGAGTGACCTGGATATAGACGAGGATTTATTGTGGGAAAATAAAGAAACAGTCGAGGACAAGTGTAGACAGATAGTAGTGTCTGTTAATATGCAGGGCCTACAACTAAACGTGTTGATTGACACCGGTGCAGAATTGAGTGCTGTATCTGGAAAAATATTTCAGTTACTGAAAGACAGACCTGGCATCGTAGTTATGCCAGTAACAGGAGTGAAAATTATCGGTGCTACTGGGAAGGCCAGTAAACCGGTCACAAAACAGATTTTTGTCCACTTCGAGATATGTGGGGCACGATTTCAACAAGAGTTTGTAGTCGTGCCAGACATAACTACAGAAGTAATTATCGGGTTAGATTGGCTATTAAAGTACCGTGCAGTGATTAACTGCGAAAGCAAAACTTTGACATGTATGTCACTAGATAAAACAATGGTAGTTGGTTTTGACGAGGCAGGAGACGGTGTGCATAGGCAATACCAGCCTGTACACATTGTTAACCGGCTGGATGACATTGACGTAGGAATGAATTTGAACCGCCGTGACGTGAGGAATTTTGGCATTGACAAAAGTGTAGAAAGTGAATTGGAAGAGATAATAAAATTCCCTCCACGGATTGACATTAGTATTGGTGTGAAAAAAGATCGTTTGCGAGAAGTAATGAAGCTAAAAGCTGCTGCTCGCATACGTCGTCATGACGCTAAAGCGCGTTTTGCTAACTTTGCAATCGGAGACTTAGTACTTGTAAAAGCTCATGAGAAATCGAGCGAGATAGACAATGAAATCTCTAAATTTAAGTTTGTTTATAATGGACGATATAAAGTCATTGGTATACCTCACACAAATGCTTATTGCTTAGAGTATCCAAGCTCTGGAAAGATATTAGGTATATGGAACATTGTAGACCTGAAATTGTACCAACCAAGGATTGATTAGTACCACAGAATGGGTAATTTGTACAGTATGTAAATATAGAGTGTAAGATTTGAGTATTTGCTAGGTTGCCATGCTTATGCCTGACAAGAGGTCATTAAAGAAGTTGTAATTAATAAGTAATTAATTTTGATTAATCAATTTAATTTTAATCAATTTAATCTTGATTAATCAACTGAAAAATCCAAGCTGCTAGTTTTAGTTTTCAGCTGAGTCACAGTAGATTAAGGAATGTAAATATGATATTGTAACTAGCTGTAAGATTTCATGAATATGTGTTTTACTAGTCATTGCCGATGTACTTAGACGCTGTTTTAAGTTTCAGGTTAATACATGCGTGTGATGATGGACAGTGTTGAGTTATCCACTGTGATAGTGTTAAGGGACTCCTTGAGATTACTCAGGAGCGAGTTTTACCGAAAGAATTCAGTCAAACGGACGTTCTGGAAATGCCGTTACAAGGGCGAGTGAGATCAAGCGTGCCGCACAGGCGAAAGCAACAATACTAGCGAGGCGGAGCCGCTGTCGGCTGTTGTGCCGCTGTCAGCATTGTTTGTACTTGCGAGTACGGAGGGCGGAGTTGTTTTTCTTCCCGGACAGCTGATGTGAAATAATTCTGTTGTCAATATTTATGGTTTTTTCGATCTACTGAATATTATTTTCTTGTTTAGCGTTAATTGGACTCTCATGGCGAGAGTATTAATTATGAAAAGGTTATATAAAATGTGTATTCTATGTAATTAATTATTAATTTGCGTATTTTGATATACTTGTTTTTTATGACCATGTACTCTGATTAATTTTGTAAATAGTATTCCATTTGTTGATACTGCTAGGAATTTTGATTTTTAGAATAGCTAAACCATATTCTATGTTTTCTATAAATTTTAATATGTTGTCAACCTGTTTTATTTTGTGCAAGATGACAGAGTGGAATAAGATTAGGAGTGTCTCCACTCAATTATTATCGTCTAAATATTGGTTTACGGTTAATTAGACGAATGCTAAATTTTGTTGATGTTTTGAGCATATGCATTTCCACTGTTTCTTTTTCTGAGTCTGTTGAGGTTACACGAACATCCTCAGACAATTTGGTGCATGTGTAACGCCGGAATATTCTCCTATTTCCATCTATTGTACTATAAATTTGTTTTCCTTATTTTTGTTACCTGAATATATGACATTTCTGTGTCTTTGCATATTGTAATTGTTTTACTATTTGTGTATATATATATATATATATATATATATATATATATATATATATATATATGTGTGTGTGTGTGTGTGTGTGTGTGTGTGTGTGTGTGTGTGTGTGTGTGTGTGTGAGTGTGTGTGTATATTTATGCATTTAATTCGATGTATAATTGGTTTGTTTCGTAAATATTATTTGTATTTTTACCCTGGGTCTTGCCTAGACTGCTATCGAACGATTACATCGATAGGTCGTGTGAAGAATCAAAGTGTGTAGGATCTTTGGTAGTGGAGCGTGGGCAGATTGAGTCTGGCTGGAGTAGCGAGTGGAGCAGGCGTGTTGTGTGACGCTCCCGGGAGTTGCCACGCTTTCGGGGTTTGGCAGCATTAATTGCGCTCGACTTGCGATGATAGTTTCTGACATGGTGTCGCGGACGGGAAGCATTAACTGGCGCTCATCAAGAGCCCGTTTTGTCTGGTGACCGTGTCGAGAATAAGGCGCACCAACATCCAGCTTCTGCAACAGCGACGGCCGACAATGAGTGACTGTCGCCACCACCTCTATTGACGGCTTCAAACCTTCAATCAACCAACAAGGAAGACTGGAAGCACGTAAAGTTTTAGAACTGTATGGCAGACCTCAGCTTTTCAAACTTTCAAAATTGTTGCATCACAAAATTACAGCAACTTAGCATGAACTTTTGTTGCTCATTGTCCCAATTGCATTACCAAGCAGGGTCCCTTCCTCTTCCGGAATGAACCCGAGTGTCGTTGAAATTCAAATTCGATTTCACTGCTTTAATTTCAAAGTTCAGTTAAGGTATTCATTGCTGGCTACAATATTTAGATTACACAAGCACAAATTAAGAGTGCGAGTTTTGTTACCGTTTTTTAGCTTACCTGTGACTGCAGCTCAGTTTGGTACGTACTAAATTTTACTATTGTTAATTGTTCAGAATCATTTAATTCAAGTTCAAAGTTAAATCTCTTATTTCTAAATTGCGTAGATTCAAGTAGCTTTTGAAATGATTGTTGAGGTAGTCCAAGACTAACCGTATTACACTGAATTTCGATGTGCTTCAGAAAGAAAGCTCACTATTAACTTCAGTCACTAAATTAACTTTCGATTTTCCAGTTTTATTAATTCTTTTGCTAAATTAAGTCAGAGTGTAGCGAAATTTATTACTTCTGACAAACTTTCAGTTTTCACACTACACGTGTCAACCTTCTGTTGCCACGCATCTAGTGCTAATTATATGTGTAATAACCTTTCTTTTTCAGTTACTATAGTAATTGTCCTTAGGACTGGCGACCGTAAATTCCCCCAAATCTCAAATATCTTATTACCACTAGTTAATTGTTAACGTAACGGCCGCACATTTACTTTCTTTATTAACTTTACCCCTTTTCAAAATTAATTTCCACCAGTTTCATTTGCAATTTTCCTTTCATTTAGATGTAACCCTTTTTCCCTCTTTACCGACAGTTTAACTTCGGTGACGATTTCTTTTCCCAAATTTAAATTAGGTACACGCGGTTTAATTTTTCACTGTCATTTAGGTCGATAAGTGAGGGGGAGGTTACAATCAGTTGCATCATGCATCACAGGACTAGAACATTAAATTCGGTTTTGGCTCATGATAGAGTGCTAAGAGCATGTTCTACTTCTGCCATAGGAGGCCTCCTCACATTCCAACTCTCTTAAGGAACTCAAATGCCTCGTCACCTACGAAATCTATTTGTTTGTTGTTGTGGTCTTCAGTCCTGAGACTGGTTTGATGCAGCTCTGCATCCTATTATATCCTGTGCAAGCTTCTTCAACTCCCAATACGTACTGCAGCCTACATCCTTCTGAATCTGCTTAGTGTATTCATCTGCTGGTCTCCCGCTACGATTTTTACCCTCCACGCTGCCCTCCAATACTAAATTGGTAATCCCTTGACGCCTCAGAACATGTCCTACTAACCGATCCCTTCTTCTTGTCAAGTTGTGCCAGAAACTCCTCTTCTCCCTAGTTCAATACTTCCTCATTAGTTATATGATCTACCTATCTAATCTTCATCATTCTTCTGTAGCACCACATTTCAAAGGCTTCTGTTCTCTTCTATTGAAAATTATTTATCGTCCATGTTTCACTTCCATACATGGCTATAGTCCATACAAATACTTTCAGAAACGACTTCCTGACATTTAAATCTATACTCGATGTTAACAAATTTCTCTTCTTCAGAAACGCTTTCCTTGCAATTGCCAGTCTACATTTTATATCCTCTCTACTTCGACGATCATCAGTTACTTTGCTCCCCAAATAGCAAAACTCCTCTACTACTTTAAGTGTCTCATTTCCTAATCTAATTCCCTCAGCATCGCCCGCCTTAATTCGATAACATTCCATTATCCTCGTTTAGCTTTTGTTGATGTTCATCTTATATCCTCCCTTCAAGACACTGTCCATTCCGTTCAACTGCTCTTCCACGTCCTTTGCTGTCTCTGACAGAATTACAATGTCATCGGCGAACCTTAAAGTTTTTATTTCTTCTCCATGGATTTTAATACCTACTAAGAACCTTTCTTTTGTTTCCTTTACTGCTTGCTCAACATACAGATTGAATAACATCGGGGAGATGCTACAACCCTGTCTCACTCCCTTCCCATCCACTGCTCCCGTTTCATGTCCCTCGACTCTTATAACTGCCACCTGGTTTCTATACAAATTGTAAATAGCCTTTCGCTCCCTGTATTTTACCCCTGCCACCTTCAGAATTTGAAAGAGATTAATCCAGTCAACATTGTCACAAACTTTCTTCAGGTATACAAATGCTAGAAACGTAGGTTTGACTTTTCTTAATCTAGCTTCTAAGATAAGTCGTAGGGTCAGTATTGGCTCACGTGATCCCATATTTCTACGGAATCCAAACTGATCTTCCCTGAGCTCTGCTTCTACCAGTTTTTTCCAATTGTCTGTATAGAATTCGCGTTAGTGTTTTGCAGCTGTGACTTATTAAACTGGTAGTTCGGTAATTTTCACATCTGTTAACGCCTGCTTTCTTTGGGATTGGAATTATTATATTCTTCTTGAAGTCTGAGGGTATTTCGTTCGAAATCTATTTAGGTACCCGAATGCCAGGGCAGAGGAATTCTAAATATCAGGTTAATACTGCGTATTATATTATAAATTCGGTAGTATGGGTGATTTTATTATGAAGGCCCTCTCTCCCCGTGTAGTCTCTGGCAGCTAGAGCCAGAGTGTGTTAACTGCGTTTGACTGTGTGTGTGCTTGTCTCTATGTTGTCTACTTTTGACAAAACACAGTCTTTTTGTTGTGTCTTTATGCACTCGTCATCTCCGCTAAATGGTGTGTAGCAACTATTCTTTTCATATATTGTTACATTCCATCCTGGATTTCCCGTTGTTTGTGTTCTTTAATTAATTGTTGAAAGCCCACAAGTAATTTTTTAATTGGTTTCAGTGATCTTTAAACACACATTCTTCAATTAGTATCTTGATTACGATTGATGTTCAGCCCATACTTGGTCCTAGCCCTCGCCCTCCAAGTCGACCTCATACTGTGTACCATACCGTTTATACTCAAGCTCTGAAATCAATTAACGTTACAAAGAATTTGTATTCAGCCTCCTATGTTTATTAATTTTGATAAAGCACTTGTACATTTTTGCATAAGATATATTTATTTGTATGACTGCTTCAAAAGTTTCAAAGGTGATTTCCCGAATATGTGGACAATGAATTTTCGTTTCTAACAGAGAATAGGCAAAATCAGTATCTCGGTAATGCCAGGTTTGTTAGCTAGTATCAATTTGAAACTGAGACAAAGTTGTTTAATGAACATTTTTTTGTTGTTGTTGTTGTTTTTGTGGTATTCAGTCCTGAGACTGGTTTGATGCAGCTCTCCATGCTACTCTATCCTGTGCAAGATTCTTCATCTCCCAGTACCTACTGCAGCCTACATCCTTCTGAATCTGCTTAATGTATTCATCTCTTGGTCTCCCTCTACGATTTTTACCCTCCTCGCTGTCCTCCAATACTAAATTGGTGATCCCTTGATGCCTCAGAACATGTCCTACCAACCGATCCAGTCTTCTAGTCAAGCTGTGCCACAAACTCCTCTTCTCCCCAATTCAGTTCAGTACCTCCTCATTAGTTATGTGATCTACCCATCTAATCTTCAGCATTCTTCTATAGCACCACATTTCAAAAGCTTCTATTCTCTTCTTGTCCAAACTACTTATCGTCCATGTTTCACTTCCATACATGACTACACTCCACACAAATACTTTCAGAAACGACTTCCTGAGACTTAAATCAATACTCGATGTTAACAAACTTCTCTTCTTCAGAAACTTTTTCCTTGCCATTGTCAGTCTACATTTTATATCCTCTCTACTTTGACCATCATCAGTTATTTTGCTCCCCAAATAGCAAAACTCGTTGACTATTTTAAGTGTTTCATTTCCTAATCTAATTCCCTCAGCATCACGCAACTTAATTCGACTACATTCCATTATCATCGATTTGCTTTTGTTGATGTTCACCTTATTTCCTCCTTTGAAGACACTGTCCATTCCGTTCAACTGCTCTTCCAAGTCCTTTGCTGTCTCTGAAAGAATTACAATGTCGTCAGCGAACCTCAAAGTTTTTATTTCTTTTCCATGGATTTTAATACCTACTAAGAACTTTTCTTTTGTTTCCTTTACTGCTTGCTCAATATTCAAATTGAATAGCATCGGAGAGGGGCTAAGCCCTGTCTCACTCCCTTCCCATCCACTGCTTCCCTTTCATGTCCCTCGACTCTTATAACTGCCATCTGATTTCTGTACAAATTGTAAATAGCCTTCCGCTCCCTGTATTTTATCCCTGCCCCCTTTAGAATTTGAAAGAGAGTATTCCAGTCAACATTGTCAAAAGCTTTCTCTATGTCTACAAATACTAGAAATGTAGGTTTACCTTTCCTTAATCTTTTTTCTAAGGGCAAGGGCAAGGAATATGTAATCTCCAAAAATCGTTATTAATAAGAAAATATCTGAATGTGATTTTGAAAAATTTGCAGTTATTTTTTATGCTTAATACCAGCTTTATGTAGTGCCATTGCTCGTTCATCACATATTATTTTCTGTCTTGCAAATAGACAACATCGGATGCCTATTAATACATCCTATAACCTAGTCATAACCAAGTAGTCAAGTTTCTTTGTCAAATCTGTGCGTTAAGCTATTTTTTCTTCTAGATGAATCGCCAATGACCTGAAAATTATATGTTTCTTCTTTGGACTGCTCTCCATCGACTTCAGGTACGCTACTAGCTCGTCTTTTTGTTCTGCAATCAACACATTTTTGAATTTCCCATCAGATATGTAAGCTCTGTATTTCGGATTATTCTTAGCTTTACGAAAGCATCTTTTCAAAGTTGATTTGGGTACGTTAAATTCCTTAGACGTTTTTAAGGCTCCCATTTCAGAAGATAAAACGACTGAAACTGCCATTTCCGTTCAATTAATATACCAGGTGATCAAAAAGTCAGTATGAATTTGAAAACTAAATAAACCACAGATTAAAGTAGATAGAGAGGTACAAATTGACACACATGTTTGGAATGACATGGGGTTTTATTAGAACCTAAAAAATACAAAAGTTCTCAAACCCTCGGACAGATGGCGCTTCATCTGATGAGAATAGCGATAATTAGCATAACAAAGTCAGACGAAGCAAAGATGATGTTCTTTACAGGAAATGCTCAATATGTCCACATCATTCCTCAACAATAGCTGTAGTCGAGGAATAATGCTGTGAACAGCACTGTAAAGCATGTCCGGAGTTATGGTGAGGCGTTGGCGTCGGATGTTGTCTTTCAGCATCCCTAGAGATGTCGGTCGATCACGATACACTTGCGACTTCAGGTAACCTTAAAGCCAATAATCGCATGGACTAATGTCTGGGGTCCTGGGAGGCCAAGCATGACGAAAGTGGCGGCTGAGCACACGATCATCACGAAACGACGCGCGCAAGAGATCTTTCACGCGTCTAGCAATTTGTTTTGGTTCTAATAAAACCCCATGTCATTCCAAGCATGTGTGTCAATTTTTACCTCTCTATCTGCATTATTCCGTGGTTTATTAAGGTTTCAAATTTATACTGACTTTTTGATCACCCGGTACATTGCTGTATATGAGCCTTTCTTGTGTATGTTCACACAGTTAGGTAAAGGAATGATGAAAAATGGACTACATAATTTGAAATATACTTGCATAAAAAATGAAGGGGCAGAACAAGACACTCTCCCAATCTGCCCTGTGGCGTTTCGCTCCAAGAGCGTATTTCAGGTTAATAACGTTTATGTAGGATGATAGCCGACGGTTTAAACTATTATAACTAACGTATGGCGAATGGTATGCGTATTAAGATAACATGTCATTTATTGGTGTACTATTAAAAATCTGTTTCTTTTGTTTATTTGTCAGTCTTCTGACTGGTTTGATGCAGCGCACCACGAATTCCTCTCCTGTCCCGACCTATTCATCTCAGAGTAGCACTTGCAACACACGTCCTCAATTATTTACTGGATGCATTCCAATCTCCGTCTTCCTCTACAGTTTTTTCCGAGTGTAGCTACTGTACTACCATCGAAGTCATTCCACAATGTCTTAACAGATATCCTATCATACTGTCCCTTCCTCTTGTCACTGTTCTCCATATATCCCTCTCGTTACCGATTCTCTAGAGAACATCCTCATTCCTTATCTTATCAGTCCAGCTGATTTTCACGTTCTTCTGTAGCACCAAATCTCAAATGCTTCGGTTCTCTTCTGTTCTGGGTTTCCCACTGTCCATGTTAGACTACAGTATAATGCTGTGCTCCAAACGTACACTCTCAGAAATCTCTTCCTCAGTGTAAGGCCTATGTTTATTACCAGTAGACTACTATTTACTGCCAGTAGCCTACTCTTCACTACCAGTATACTACTCTTAAAGAGGAAAGCCCTTTTTGCCAGCACTGGTCCGCTTTCCATATCCTCCTTGCTCTGTCTCTCACGGGCTATTTTGCTACCTAGGTAGCAAAATCCCTTAAATTCATTTACATATGTAATCACCAATCCTGATGTGAAATTTCTCGCTGTTCTCATTTTTGGTACCTGTCATTACTTTCGCCTTTTCTCGATTTACTCTCAGTTCATATTATTTACTCATTTATTGGTTCATTCCATTTGGCAGATTCCGTAATGCTTCTTCACTTTCACTGAGTATAACAATCTCACCCTTTCATCCTGAATTTTAATTTCACTCTTGAACCTTTCTTTTATTTCCGTCATTGGTTCCTCGATGTATGTATTGAACAGTAGCGACGAAAGACTGCATCCCCGTCTAACCGAATTTTTAATCTAATTACTTCCATCTTGGTCTTCTACTCTTATTCTTCCTTCTTGGCTCTTTTACATTTGTATATTACCCGTCTTCCCCTATAGCTTACTCCTATATTTCTCAGAATTTCGATCATCTTGCACCATTAAACAATGTCGAACACTTTCTCCAGATAGATAAATCCTACGAACATGTCCTGAATTTTCTTTAGTCTTGCGTTTAAACTGATTAAAACTGGAAGCGGGAAGGACAACACCCTCCACTCAGTGACACAGATGTCACTACAACGGACTGCAGCATTTTCCAGTCTACAAAACGCCACAGTCTCAATGTTGCCCGCTATCCCGTTCTACCCCGGGTTCTCCTATATTCTACGCTTTAATGCACAGTTTCCACGTTGACATGCAAGACAAGTTCTCAATCACTGGTATGTAGGAATCCATTGAATTTATAAAAATGATTGTCATTTCTGTTCATTTCCTTTCCGGTGCACTGACCTTCAGGCAGTATTGTCAAATTCCACTCTTGCATCGGGCTGCGTGGTAAACTAGACCAATGATTTGTTTGATGGTTGAGACTTCATATGTCGTAGCTCCCATATGATCAAACACCACTCAAACTAGTTTTGTTTGTCTTCGTATAGTTCGATCTGATCAACTCAACGTTTGCAGACTATAACTTGACTGTTATTTGTCGCGCCAGTCTATTTGCTGCGAGGCGGCATCAGAAACGGTGTCGCTCCAAATTGACAATTATCTCCAATTTCGCGATTCATTATTTTACACATTAAAATTACGTATGGAGATGAAGTAGGCAATATGAATATGACATGCTAAATATCTGTGTAAATTGATTAATGTATATAAATGTACGTAAAGTGCAGCAGTTACATCGTGTGGGAACGTAACGTTCGCTCCGCACTGAAGCGAGTAGTCCAACTGCGTGGAAGTCTGGAAGCCACAGGACTGTGAAGTCGGTCCAAGTATTAGCGCAGCGTTGCACATTTTGCTGGGTAAACAGAGAGGGGGCGCGGCGAAGCGTCCACCGCTAACTACTCTCTGCGAACTGCTTCGTAGCCTGTTCATCCGCAGACTACTGGTTATAGCGGAGGGTGGGGAAGGGGAGCTCAGTTGACATAAGCGTCCATTTGTCAACGGTTTCACCGGTCTAACGAGCATTTCTGGGAACACTAAGGCTAAACCATGAAAACGTTTGAGTTACGGCTTCGGCAGGGCTCCGGGCTTAATGGCAGTGTAGTGGGGCATCTAGATGAAACACATTTAGCGGTATTTATCAGCAACATTATAATGAAGCACAGCGATCATTAGTTGCCATGTGATGGCATGCACATATGTAAACTATCGTGGTTCGAAATTAATGAGTCTTCTCAAGGAAAACATGACACAAAAAACTGATTCTGTAATTAAAATTACGGTTTCATCGGCAATGGCCACTACCAATGTCAGAGTATCTCACTTGTGTACCTGATAGATTTGACTTTAGAGTAATAACTATAACGAGTATCCACAGTTAGAGTATATAAATAATTTTATATTAGGAAACTTGCTGTGCGTTAAACACGAGAAGACACACAGTATCAGCAAGGTACAAGGGCACATCGCCAGAAGTCAGTATGTGGCATACATCTCGACATTGTTTCAAATAACGTTACTAGCATTTATAGACATAGAGAAAGCTTTTGACAATATTGACTGGAATACTCTCTTTCAAATTCTGAAGGCAGGGGTAAAATACAGGGAGCGAAAGGCTGTTTACAATTTGTACAGAATCAAGATGTCAGTTATAAGAGTCGAGGTACATGAAAGAGAAGCAGTGATTGGGAAGGGAGTGAGACAGGGTTGTAGCCTCCCCCCGACGTTATTCAATCTGTATATTGAGCAAGCTTTAAAGGAAACAAAAGAAAAATTCGGAGTAGGTATTAAAATCCATGGAGAAGAAATAAAAACTTTGAGATTCGCCGATGACATTGTAATTCTGTCAGAGACAGCAAAGGACTTGGAAGAGCAATTGAACGGAATGGACAGTGTCTTCAAAGGAGGAAATAAGATGAACATCAACAAAATCAAAACGAGGATATTGGAATTTAGTCGAATTAAGTCGGGTGATGTGGAGGGAATTAGATTACGAAATGAGACACTTAAAGTAGTAAACGAGTTTTGCTATTTGGGGAGCAGACGGTATTAGCAAGAAAATGAAATATATCAGTGTAAGTAGTTTTGACCCTTCGGCAAAATTTTATGATCAAAAAATATATATAAACCAAAATTTCATAATAAACAGTGACATGGAATAATAAAATGTAAAATGTCAGAAACTAGATGATTGTATCATCCAGTTCTACCAGCACAGATAAAGCATGATAAAAATGAAAAGCTGCTGTTTCTCTCACGTGTAAAATATGCAGAAGAAAATGTTAATAAATGTAATCACACTGACAATAAAGGAGTTTTGTTGGCACATGGATCACAAAGTAAATCAAGCAATAGAAAAGGGGTGTAAGGTTCTTGAAACTTCTGAAGTATGAAGTTTTAAAAGTAAAAGCTACATGTTATTTACAAATTACATAAAAGTCTTTGTCAAAATAAAGTCATAAACCATGGCTTTGAAACCAAAGAGAAATATATAGAATGAGTCAAAGAAAAATTGGATACTAAAATAGAGAGTGATAAGATAGAAGAAAATCCAGAATGTGCAGTTGCTAAGAGTTGTCTGAATTCAATATGGAGAATATTTGGACTATGGCAGAAAATGAGCAAAACTGAGTATGTTACAGATCTACAAGAATTCGATCAGATACTTTTGGACAACTCGTTATATGATGCAAATGTAAACTCTGTTAATGTGAAAATGTTTCAGATAAAGTACATCTTCCAGGTTTATTGTATATAAATAGCACAACTAAAAACAGGATAAGCTAAACACGCTTGGTGATGGCGTGTTTGTTGCTGTTAGAAATAGTTTAACTTATCACGAAATTGTAGTAGATACTTCCTGTGCATTAGTATGGACAGAGGTCATTGCCGTCAACCGGAATAAAATTATAATTCGGTCCTTTTACCGACCTCCCAATTCACATGATACAGTTGCTGAAAGGTTCAAAGAAAACTTGAGTTTGATTTCACACATATACGCGACTCATGCAATAATAGTTTGTGGTGAATTTAATCTACCCTCGATACGTTGGCTGAAATACATGTTTAACTCCGGAGGTACGCATAAAATATCATCCAAAATTGTGCTAACGCATTCTCTGAAAAGTATTTCGAGCATTTGGTTCATGAGCCCACGCGAATAGTAAACCGTTGTGAAAACACCCTTGACCTCTTAGCAACAAATAATCCTGAATTAATAACGAATATCGAACCCGATTCAGGGATTAGTGAACACAGGATTGTTGTACCGAGATTGAATATTGTAATCCCCAAATCCTCCAAAAATAAGCGAAAAATATACCTATTCAAAAAAAGCAGATAAAAATTCACTTGACACCTTCCTGAGAGAAAATATCCACTCATTCCAAATAAATAAGTGTAGACCAGATGTGGCTTAAATTCACAGATATAGTATCGGCAGCAATTGAGAGATTTATACCAAATAAATTAACAAACGTCGGAGCTGATCCTCCTTGGTGCACAAAGCGGGTTAGAACACTGTTGCAAACATGCCAAAGTTAAACAGACGCAAAATCCCAGAGATTGGCGATCTTTTACAGAAGCTCGAAATTTAGCGCGGACTTCAATGCGAGATGCTTGTAACAGTTTCCACAACGAAACTTTGTCTCGAAACCCGGCAGAAAATCCAAAGTGATTCTGGTCGTATGTGAAGTATGTTAGCGGCAAAAAACGATCGATCACTTATTTGCGCGATAGCAGTGGAGATACTATCGAAGACAGTGCTGCCAAAGCTGAGTTACTAAACATAGCCTTCCGAAATGCCTTCAAAAAAGAAGACGAAGTAAATATTCCAGAATTCTGGAATATTTCTGGCGTTCCCCAAGGTAGTGTTATACGCCCTTTGCTGTTCCTATCTATATAAAAGATTTCGGAGACAATCTGAGCAGCCGTCTTCATTTGTTACCAGATGACGCTGTCGTTTATCGACTAATAAAGTCATCAGAATATCAAAACGAACTGCAAAACGATTTAGAAAATATATCTGAATGATGCGAAAAGTGGCAATTGACCCTAAATAACGAAAAGTGTGAGGTCATCTACATGAGTGCTAAAAGGAACTCATTAAACTTCGGTTACACGATAAATCATTCTAATCTAAAAGCCGTAAATTCAACTAAATACCTAAGTATTACGACTAGGAACAACTTAAATTGGAAAGAACACGTAGAAAATGTTGCGGGGTAGGCTAACCAAAGACTGCGTTTTATTGGCAGGACACTTAGAAAATGAAACAGAATTACTAAAGAGACTGCATATACTACACTTGTCCGTCCTCGTTTAGATTACTGCTGCGCGGTGTGGGATCCTTACCAGATAGGACTGACTGAGTACATCGAAAAAGTTCATAGAAAGGCATCACTTTTTGTATTATCGCGAAATATGTTAGAGAGTGTAACAGAAATGATACAGGATTTAGGCTGGAAATCAATAAAAGAAAGGCGTTATTCGTTGCGACGGAAACTCCTCTCTAACCACCAACTTTCTCCTCCGAATGTGAAAATATTTTGTTGACTCCGACCTACATAGGGAGGAACGATCACCACGATAAAATAAGGAAAATCTGAGCTCGTACGGAAGTATATAGGTGTTCATTCTTTCCGCGCACCATACGAGATTGGAGTAATAGAGAATTGTGAAGGTGGTTCGATGAACCCTCTGCCAGGCACTTAAATGTGATTTGCAGAGTACCCATGTACATGTACATGTAGAATATTATTATATCAGGAATCACAACATCAAATGCAGTTGTTTCATTTATATGATCCGTTAAGTAAGCAAGGGAATTCTGTTGTTTATTTTGACAGAGATTTTGTAGTCCATATAGGCATTGGAAAACACAAAGTAAAAACTGGTTGTACAATACGTGACTAACGTGTTATGAAATAACTGGGTTATAGATTGGACTACAATAGAATCTAAGAGGTACTGTTTGGAGAAAAATGATAAAAGCATTCTAAATGTAAATAAAAGGTTTCCCTTTGAACAATAAGAACATTCAAAAGTTGAATGATGAAACCATGATGGGGATTAATTGAGAATGATGTTGGGGAAACGATATAATTACTGATAATGATGTAATAAGAGATGTCAAAACTAGAAATTTAATAAACACACAAGTTAAGAAAGAATTCTCATTTCTGTCTGATAACAGAATAGTTCCACGAGATTATGATACGTTTCCATGTGGATATTAATTGAAGTAAAATTCAGTGGTCATTTTCATTACTGAAGTATAAATATTTTTATATCATCATCTAGTGTGGAATAAAATGGCCCTCCATTAAAAACTTCAGATGAAGCAACTGATGCTATAAAATTATAAAATATATTTTCATAGTTATTGTAAATATAGGTTCTATAAGCTGTATATGAAATTATAGATACAGATTTTGATAGCAGTGTTAATTGTATTATCGGTACTGCGTTAAATATTTCCATACCTAAAAAAGTTAAAAGATTGATAGAAATGCTTTAACAACTCTGAATCATGATACTGTGTTTGTGACATACAAACCTGTGAAGGATTTGAAGAATGGAGTACTTTTGCATAAAACTAAATTTTCTTTTATTTCCTTCAATTCTCTTATTTTATTGATTTTTCTGTGCATGCTTATGGAACAGTTCGATTCATTTTTTATGTTTTTTAAAGATGTTCCGCGATTTATATAATCTCATTCAATTTTTATGCTTGCTTCACGTTTTCGAAAATTTTATGTTATTGATGCACTAATGTATCAACTTTACACAACTTCTTTTTTGCGAGTTTAACTGCGAGTTTGTTTTGGGATAACTCATTTTACAGCTATTTGTCATGTAATACCCTACGTGACAGAACCACTCTTCAACTACATCAGTATAATACCACGCTCAGTGGAGAAGTGGCTCTAACTAATGAATATTTTGTCCCCAAAGGTGAAACTGAAGCGTATTTAATGTAACAGATCCTTGACTACTATAAGTATCTCCCTCATTAATCAATTTAAAAAGGGTCATAGGATCTGATTTCCACTAAAAGATGGGCAGTGTGACTACACAGAATTATTTTAGAAAGCGACAAGGGTGAAATTCCAAGAGCAAACACAAATAACTCTAATTACAAGTTATGCTAAAATTGCTGCATTGCATTTTATGAAGTCGGGAATGGATGGTTCCCATATAGAACGTGGATAACGCTATCTGAATATAATTCACTGGATTGACAGAGATAGTGAAAGGTAGACTACACGCCAATGTAACATATACATGTGCAGGTACAACTAGTGCTATTAGCAGGCAATTCATCTCCAATATTCCTATGAATCTGGAGCACCGCAATGCTTATGATGCAGCACTGGGAGTCTGCAAAACGGTAAACTGCGGTCCACAGTTGTGACTCGACTGAGCTACTACAGCCCCACATCGGTTGATACAGGATCTGGAACTGCACCTTCAAACCAGACACAAAATCGCGATGACATGTAACCAAGTGACTCGGTCAAAGAATTCGCTCAGATTCGATTCGCAGCATCAAACCGAAATTCGACGAGAGTTGCCTCGCACCTGACACCAAAATATGTGTGCCGTGTTTTTCCGTCAATAGCTTCTTTTTTAGTAACCAGTACTCCTTCCTTCCAACATATGGGTTACCTTTTGTGACATCAAAGGGATACCCTCCGATACACGCCTTAATATCATAGTCAGCTGGCCAGTCAAGACAAAGATTGACCATTCACACAGAAGACTGGCATGGGAGCAAACGTCTCCCTCAAAAATCGCAGTAGCTCTCGCAATACCACTGCAGCAAAACGTCAAGCAACACCAACCCATTATGGCGACCATAGCGAAACGTTTCCTCTCGTAAGCCGATACAGCGTCAGTAGCTTGGTTGTTCTGCCATGTAAGCCGCCGTGCCCACCAACAGCGTTAGCTGTCCATGAGGAATACCTGCTTCCAATATGAGCACAACTCTTTCATCTCAAAATTACATTACAACCAACATAGTGCCAAATCATTGTAATCCTCTATAATGTTATTTGTATTGGTTACTGTTCCTCCTTGACGTGCCATGAGGAAGCTAATCTGTTATCAGTTATGTGAAAGGGAGATGAGCTCAAAGGACTAACTACCTGTCAACATTCCCAAGTACTACTACTGTGTGGATCCAAATGAGAAATCACTTGACATAAACGACTTTTCAAAGGGTGTATCATTCTCACTTGGTGCCTAGGAATGAGAATCTCAGCAACAGAGAAGCTAGGCTCTTCATGTGTAACTAACGTGAGCATCTATGGAAGACGAGTGAAGATCACTGAATCCACAAATGTGTGACAAGCTCTCGAATGTACGTGCCCCACCACAGAACGTAGAGATTGGAGGCTTTTCCCAGTCTGTAAAGCGGTATAAGTCGCTATCTGTGCGAGATATGACAACAGAGTACAACGCTGGTGCAGGCGCAAGTGCTGCAGAGCACATTGTGCAGTGCATACTGGGCTGACTCTTACGTGTTCCCGTCTTGACCCAACAACAGCGTCAATTAAGATTGCAGACACAGACTCACCAAGATCGGAGCGCCGAACCATGAAAATGCTTCGAATCACATTTCTTATTACACCAGGTGGATGATCATGTCCAACGGAAAATATTCGACTGAAATTATGTGGAAAATTGAACAACTGGTCATCAAAATACAGTAGAAGATACTGCCACAATAAAGAACTTTTGAACAGAAATGTACTTAAAGACATCAATTTGGATTGGGTACCTTAATATATCACTAATTAAAATTTGTATTTTTGGGAAATTAAAGTCAAGCGATGAAATAAATTATTCAACAGTCGTAAAGCAGACTATATGGTCCTGAAAGCAACTGACTGTATTCAGTATTAAATTCATATAACAACCTGTTACAAATGTGTTGATGAAGTCAGTCATTATAAGAGAGGAATAAAGTCTCTTAGTTGAGAGATCATAAGATATTTTGTTAAATCAACGGTCATATTCATCATTTTATGCATTTTTAAAATAATGGTAAACAAAAGGAAACTGAGTGGATTACAGTAGTAAGTCATGTGACAATAGTGATGCTGTTTCACCTTACTATAGCGTTTACTATTGTAATTTTGTTAACAAACTCACAATATTAGATCATTTAAAAGTCGATCACAACAAGCAAAAAACCACACACTCTGACAGCGCTGCAGTAGCCAAAACACTAATATAGAAAATCATCAAAAACACAGAGTTAAATAAGAAATAAAATTTGCTATGAAATATCGGATTCGATGGTTTCAAAATTTGTTAACTTCCAAAGTTAGTCATCATTGTTGTTACTGCAACTTTGGTTGATGGCTTTAATTTATTTGCAGGAGAACGTTCTTTCAAAACCCAGAAAAATTTAGTTTTTCTCTCTGTCAAAGCTATTGTCTTCAACATTAATCAAATTTAGAATTGATAATGTGATATTCAAAATGTTGTATTGTATTGGTCACCGAAACCACCTAATCCAAACCTTATGGTACACGTGCGAGATGCTACTGTTTGCCAGCTCCGCACTCACGAACCGCTGGGACCTACAGTGTCACATAGTTATTAGTTCAGAAAAAAAATTATATTGCACGAACCATTCATATAACTGGCGAGGCTTTTATAGAGCTATAACTCTGAAATGGATTCATTGTAACAGTTCTGGATGCTTCAGGCATGAAATAGTAGCTATGCAACAACGGTATTCGAAAATTCAGAATTGTAACATCTCGTCTCCAAGAATATATATTCATTATTGTACTTACAGAGACCAAAAGTTCCCTTAGTTTCTCTTGAAGCAGTATTATACAGACTCAACCTACTGTGGTTCTTATGGCTGGCAGCTGTGGCCGAGCGGTTCTAGGCGCTTCAGTCTGGAACTGCGCGACCGCTATGGTCGCAGATTCGAATCCTGCCTCGGGCATGGATGTGTGTGATGTCCTTAGATTAGTTAGGTTTAAGTAGTTCTAAGTTCTAAGGATATGATGACCACAGATGTTAACTCCCATAGTTCTCCGAGCCATTTGAACCATTTTTGAAGCCACTGAGGTTCTTATAATATGTAGTGCCTTACATAACCACAAGACACTGCTGCACACCCATTCGCTGCGCCAGAACAACTGACATTTGCGTTCTTACTCTCTCGCAGCTAGACCACGTTTTCCATCAGTCCACAGCTACCAAAGACTGCAACTGGCCTTTTCAGCTCCACAGTGGAAGCAGAACAAACCTGTTTGTCATTCCCAGTCAGTCTAAGGAGTCTGTAGTCCCTACCAACAATAGGCCCATAGGTGTACTGAATACCATGGCGAAGGTCCTAGAATCTTTGATCCTCCGCTGCGTTTGCTAGCGTCTGGCGGCGGCTGGGACAATCCGGCCATAACAGTTCGAATTCGCTTCTCACATGTCAGCCGAACTACAAGTTCTTAGGATGTCGGAACACATCTGCAAGGGCTTTTACTCTACCGTGTCGAAGCCAGCGGTTTGTCTGTACCTGCAAAACGCTTATGACAAATTTGGCAGACAAGCTTGTGTACATAATGCTGATACAGACGATCGTCCCGGACATCTATGTCACTACATTGGATGTTTTCCTTCGAGACAGAACCTTTCTGGTTACACAGCGAGGAAAAGGCTCAAGGTTACGTCACATGTCGACGGGTACTCTTCAAGGGTTTGTGTTGTCTCCCATCCTCTTTAGCATTTACACGAACGATATACTAGTCATCCCACACTACCACCTGGCGCAGTACGCCGAGGATAGGGCTCTCAATACGACCGGCCACTACACCGACCAGCTCATTGCTCGTCTCCGGAAGCAGGTGGACCCCAAAGTCAGCTGATGTCGTTCAAACAAGGTTGCCCTCAATGCCTCCAAAACTACAGCGGTCTAATTCACCAAACGGCTCCCAATCCTCCACCGCAACATCACCATTTCCAGCGTCCGGGCCCCATGGTCCTCAGATACCAAATACCTAGGTGTCGGCATGAATAAAAAACTGCTGAATACATGACCCAAAAAATGACAGAAATTGATGAAAGCATTGTAGCCGCTCTTCAGCACCAGAGAACTGAACTTAGACACGAAGCTCGTACTGGACAGGACAGCTGTACATCCTTCCCTCTGTATGGCTCCTCTGTTTGGGCCACTATTAGTGCCTCCCGGATGCAAAACCACGAACGCTTGCAGGAAAAAGGTGCTTAGGCGGAGTCTGCATGCCGCTCCACTCACGAGGATTGTTACCCTCCACGAGGAGACAAACGTGGTTACTCTAAAAATGTCCTTTCGAGATAAGGCAAGGCGACCCAATGACAAAGTAAATATCCTGTGCGGCACAGTCATTGGCTTACAACACCTTGGCACCACAACACGCCGGTACTGTCACTGCCACCCTGATCTTGATATCATGCTCGAGGAGTCACATTCGATCCATGGCTAGTGATAGCCCTGATACGGCCACCAATAATGTGTCAGTGTTGGTACCGCCACTTAATATTTGACATCCATAGCACGACCTCCAGTATCAGTACCTATGTAGTTGTGTTACCTCTTGCCTGCAAACATGAACATCCACCGTCGGAGGGTGGTACGAGACTTTACGTCCCACCGGCACATCTTCAACGTGCACGTCAATGATGTCATTGCAACGATGTCACTGTAAGGTAGAACGATATTACCCCTACACCAAGACGGTAAGGCTACTTTCCACGGGTGACGCTGTGCCACAATCCACTACAAAAAAAACCTTCTTCCAAATATGTAGTCTGAAACGCACAGACCGTAACAGTGACTCGGCACAACGCAACGGTCCAGACATCGCCATTGTATCTACTGTATAGATGTTTCAAAATTGTATTTGACAGCTTCCGATAATGTATAATTTGTAACAAATGTTTTTCTCCTATGTAGCTTGTGATTACACCGTACAGAAAATGCTAGGAAGTTCTGGTCTTACGTTAAATGTGTAAGTGGCTCGAAACAGCATGTCCAGACACTCCGGGATGATGAAGGCATTGAAACAGAGGATGACAAGCGTAAAGCTGAAATACTAAACACCTTTTTCCAAAGCTGTTTCACAGAGGAAGACCGCACTGCGGTTCCTTCTCTAAATCCTCGCACAAACGAAAAAATGGCTGACATCGAAATAAGTGTCCAAGGAATAGAAAAGCAACTGGAATCACTCAACAGAGGAAAGTCCACTGGACCTGACGGGATACCAATTCGATTCTACACAGAGAACGCGAAAGAACTTGCCCCCCTTCTAACAGCCGTGTACCGCAAGTCTCTAGAGGAACGGAAGGTTCCAAATGATTGGAAAAGAGCACAGGTAGTCCCAGTCTTCAAGAAGGGTCGTCGAGCAGATGCGCAAAACTATAGACCTATATCTCTGACGTCGATCTGTTGTAGAATTTTAGAACATGTTTTTTGCTCGAATATCATGTCGTTTTTGGAAACTCAGAATCTACTATGTAGGAATCAACATGGATTCCGGAAACAGCGATCGTGTGAGACCCAACTCGCTTTATTTGTTCATGAGACCCAGAAAATATTAGATACAGGCTCCCAGGTAGATGCTATTTTCCTTGACTTACGGAAGGCGTTCGATACAGTTCCGCACTGTCGCCTGATAAACAAAGTAAGAGCCTACGGAATATCAGACCAGCTGTGTGGCTGGATTGAAGAGTTTTTAGCAAACAGAACACAGCATGTTGTTATCAACGGAGAGACGTCTACAGACGTTAAAGTAACCTCTGGCGTGCCACAGGGGAGTGTTATGTGACCATTGCTTTTCACAATATATATAAATGACCTAGTAGATAGTGTCGGAAGTTACATGCGGCTTTTCGCGGATGATGCTGCAGTATACAGAGAAGTTGCAGCATTAGAAAATTGTAGCGAAATGCAGGAAGATCTGCAGCGGATAGGCACTTGGTGCAGGGAGTGGCAACTGACCCTTAACATAGACAAATGTAATGTATTGCGAATACATAGAAAGAAGGATCCTTTATTGTATGATTATATGATAGCCGAACAAACACTGGTAGCAGTTACTTCTGTAAAATATCTGGGCGTATGCGTGCGGAACGATTTGAAGTGGAATGATCATATAAAATTAATTGTTGGTAAGGCGGGTACCAGGTTGAGATTCATTGGGAGAGTCCTTAGAAAATGTAGTCCATCAACAAAGGAGGTGGCTTACAAAACACTCGTTCGACCTATACTTGAGTATTGCTCATCAGTGTGGGATCCGTACCAGATCGGGTTGACGGAGGAGATAGAGAAGATCCAAAGAAGAGCGGCGCGTTTCGTCACAGGGTTATTTGGCAATCGTGATAGCGTTACGGAGATGTTTAACAAACTCAAGTGGCAGACTCTGCAAGAGAGGCGCTCTGCATCGCGGTGTAGCTTGCTCGCCAGGTTTCGAGAGGGTGCGTTTCTGGATGAGGTATCGAATATATTGCTTCCCCCTACTTATACCTCCCGAGGAGATCACGAATGTAAAATTAGAGAGATTAGAACGCGCACAGAGGCTTTCAGACAGTCGTTCTTCCCGCGAACCATACGCGACTGGAACAGGAAAGGGAGGTAAAGACAGTGGCACGTAAAGTGCCCTCCGCCACACACCGTTGGGTGGCTTGCGGAGTATAAATGTAGATGTAGATGTAGATGTAGAACCTGATCGTACGTAATAAAGAAATTGGTGTAAATGAATAAAATTCGATATTTAATCTATAATGCTCTGTTATAGAATGAAATATTTTGTTGCAGTGTCACTGACAGAGGTGTCACAAGACCTGAATCCTACTACAGCAATCTGAGATCCATTATAGAGAATCCACCTGATTTAAATCCGATGGAATACATACCTGACGCTATCGGAGGCCAACTCCGCACCCATAAATCGCAGGACAATAATATACGGGAACAGCGTGACCTGTACGTAGACGTTGCTGCCACGTCCTCCGGAAATCTACCAAGGCTCTGTCTAAACCATGTTACGCAGAATCGCTTTATATACAGGATGTTACAAAAAGGTACGGCCAAACTTTCAGAAAACATTCCTCACACACAAATAAAGAAAATATGTTATGTGGACATGTGTCCGGAAACGCTTAATTTCCATGTTAGAGCTCATTTTAGTTTCTTCCACCTACGATCAATGGAGCACGTTATCGTGATTTCATACGGGATACTCTACCTGTGCTGCTAGAACATGTGCCTTTACAAGTACGGCACAACATGTGGTTCATGCACGATGGAGCTCCTGCACATTTCAGTCGAAGTGTTTGTACGCTTCTCAACAACTGATTCGGTGACCGATGGACTGGTAGAGACGGACCAATTCCATGGCCTCCACGCTCTCCTGACCTCAACCCTGTTGACTTTCATTTATGGGGCCATTTGAAAGCTCTTGTCTACGCTACCCCGGTACCAAATGTAGAGACTCTTCGTGCTCGTATTGTGGACGGCTGTGATACAATACGCCATTCTCCAGGGCTGCATCAGTGCATCAGGGATTCCGTGCGACGGAGGGTGGATGCATGTATCCTCGCTAACGGAGGACATTTTGAACATTTCCTGTAACAAAGTGTTTGAAGTCACGCTGGTACGTTCTGTTGCCGTGTGTTTCCATTCCATGATTAATGTGATCTGAAGAGAAATAATAAAATGAGCTCTAACATGGAAAGTAAGCGTTTCCGGACACATGTCCACGTAACATATTTTCTTTCTTTGTGTGTGAGGTATGTTTCCTGAAAGTTTGGCCGTACCTCTTTGTAACACACTGTATTTATCACCAGCTGCTTTTTGTCGCGTATATGAACAGTGATCAAATACTGTCAAATGTTTCTTATTCCAGTCTTTGATCAAAATATCAATTCTTTTGACGATGACCGGTTTCAGTCAGTAATGGTATAGAAAAGATCTGAGGATGCTTATTACTGACTGAAACCGGTCATCGTCAAAAGAATTCATATTGTGATCAAAGACAGGAATAAAAAAATTGTATATATATAATAGAGGGAAACATTCCACGTGGGAAAAATATATTTAAAAAGAAAGATGATGAGACTTACCAAACAAAAGCGCTGGCAGGTCGATAGACACACAAACAAACACAAACATACACACAAAATTCAAGCTTTCGCAACCAACGGTTGCCTCATCAGGAAAGAGGGAAGGAGAGGTAAAGACGAAAGGATTTGGGTTTTAAGGGAGAGGGTAAGGAGTCATTCCAATCCCGGGAGCGGAAAGACTTACCTTTTCTCCCTAAGGTAAGTCTCCGTGCTACCATAGATGGCAGTTAATTGTCTCCATGTGTACTGGAGTAGGAGGACGTGTGAGTTTCCGAGTTGTTCACTGATAGAGTAATGCAAAACACTGAAATTCTGAAAATGTCTATCAATCTCACGTCTTCAACTGAAGTTCTCGTCGCAGCACAGAGATAGCACATAGATCGTGAGTCCGCTGCTCTTGCTGTGTAGTTCTAGTTGAACTTCTCATAAACTAGCTAAGGCTCACAGCAACTGAAATTAAAATCCAGAAGCGAGAACGCCATGGACATTTATTTGTCACTTTTCATCAGACAAAGCCGGGAACTTATCACAGAAATTGTGTGCTAAAAGTAACAACAAAAGAGTCAGTCACTGCCGTTACTCGTATTATTCATAAATATAACAGTTGTACACTGATAAAACCATTTTGAATGAGACGAAACCCGCAGGCTGTAGTATACATTTTATTGAAAGTCACGATCGGTTTCGCTTCAACTGAAGAAGCATTCTCAGGTGATCTGTACAAAATTAATAAGGTTTTTTTTTTTTTTTTTTTTTTTTTTTTTTTTTACTATTACTTCTTAAGAATTATCTGGAGAACAGAGTGATACTATAACCTAGTATTACATATCAGTACTTGAAGAGTACACACAGAGTCCCTTTAACAAGTGTTAGATATTTTTATTAGTGTAGCACATGTACAGCCCCTCCCTCCTCCCCAACACCTTCTATAGCGACGCTTTCGTTTCCACCGTCGCTGGCGCTACCTGCAAAAACGTTCCGTAGTGCAGAACGGTCAGTACTACCTTGCCCGCTGTTGCTCAATCACCTAGCTGCTAGTGGATCGATGAGGCTCTTCTCGTTTATTGGGTTCATATACTGAAATTATCTATCTGTAGACTCTGCTATCCCCTTCATTTTAACTATGGACTAACACTTTTAGCGTACTATTTGTTTATAACCTGATGTGAATGATGAGGAGTAGCTCCAAGACAGTTACCTTTCCACTATGACTTCTTTAAAAGAATCTGTGAGTTCAAATATTGCTGTATGATACTACTTTGTAGCATCACTATTCTCCGAACCACTGTTAAGAAATCTCTGCAAAAATTTTCCTTTCTAATTTTCTAAAAATCACCTGAGGATCCAGCTTCAATTGGCGTGAAACCAGTTGTGACTTTTGATAAAAAGTATTTTACAGCCAGTGTGGATCATTTAATTCAAAATGTGGATATTTGGCGGCAGTTTCTGGCCATTTAAAATAACATACTAATGACCACGATAGGAAGTATTGTCAGTATTTCGCAGTTACACTTCCTAAGCTCAGTTACTGTCCGTCTTGTTCACTGAGTCGTGATACTGGACGCAAACAGACGTCGAAGGAATTTTACTGTTCGGCGCATACTTACCGACTCTAATGGGTAGCGCAGACCGCTTCATTGGGCGGTCATTCGGCGCGAAAACGATGACACGATTTCATTCGGCTCTATCTTGTCACTCAGTTATGGTCCAAAAGCTGATTTAAACTGCAGTATCATCTAACGGAATTTTGGCTGTGTTATCGAAACTTACTATTGAGAGGCTCCAACCTACAATGCTGAACAAAAACCTGAATTACACTCTATTTTTGGTGTGCAGGATGCGTGAGACAGGCGGAATACCCTCAGACATCAAGATGTATGTTGTTGTTGTTGTGGTCCTCAGTCCTGAGACTGGTTTGATGCAGCTCTCTATGCTACTCTATCCTGTGCAAGCTTCATCATCTCCCAATATGTACTGCAGCCTACATCCTTCTGAATCTGTTTAGTGTATTCATCTCTTGGTCTGCCTCTACGATTATTACCCTCCACGCTACCCTCCAATACTAAATTGGTGATCCCTTGATGCCTCAGAACATGTCCTACCAACCGATCCCTTCTTCTTGTCAAGTTGTGCCACAAACTCCTCTTCTCCCCAATCCTTTTCAATACTTCCTCATTAGTTATGTGATCTACCCATCTAATCTTCAGCATTCTTCTGTAGCACCACATTTCAAAGACCTCTATTCTCTTCTTGTCCAAACTATTTATCGTCCATGTTTCGCTTCCATACATGGCTACACTCCATACAAATACTTTCAGAAACGACTTCCTGACATTTAAATCTATACTCGATGTTAACAAATTTCTCTTCTTCAGAAACGCTTTCCTTGCCATTGCCAGTCTACATTTTATATCCTCTCTACTTCGACCATCATCAGTTATTTTATTCACCAAATAGCAAAACTCCTTTACTACTTTAAGTGTTTCATTTTCTAATCTAATTCCCTCAGCATCACCTGACTTAATTCGACTACATTCCATTATCCTTATTTTACTTTTGTTGATGTTCATCTTATATCCTCCCTTCAAGACACTGTCCATTCCGTTCAACTGCTCTTCCAAGTCGTTTGCTGTCTCTGACAGAATTACAATGTCATCGGCGAACCTGAAAGTTTTTATTTCTTCTCCATGGATTTTAATACCTACTCCAAATTTTTCTTTTGTTTCCTTTACTGCTTGCTCAATATACAGATTGAATAACATCGGGGAGAGGCTACAACCCTGTCTCACTCCCTTCCCAACCACTGCTTCCCTTTCATGTCCATCGACTCTTATAACTGCCATCTGCTTTCTGTACAAATTGTAAATAGCCTTTCGCTCCCTATATTTTACCCTTGCCACCTTCAGAATTTGAAAGAGATTATTCCAGTAACATTGTAAAAGCTTTCTCCAAGTCTACAAATGCTAGAAATGTAGGTTTGCCTTTTCTTAATCTAGCTTCTAAGATAAGTCGTAGGGTCAGTATTGGCTCACGTGTTCCCATATTTCTACGGAATCAAAACTGATCTTCCCCGAGGTCGACTTCTACCAGTTTTTCCATTCTTCTGTACAGAATTCGCGATAGTATTTTGCAGCCGCGACTTATTAAACTGACAGTTCGGTAATTTGCACATTTGTCAACACCTGCTTTCTTTGGGATTGGAATTATTATATTCTTCTTGAAGTGTGAGGGTATTTCGCCTGTCTCATACATCTTGCTCACCAGATGGTAGAGTTTTGTCAGGACTGGCTCTCCCAAGGCTGTCAGTGGTTTTAATGGAATGTTGTCTACTCCCGGAGCCTTGTTTCAACTTAGGTCTTTCAGTGCTCTATAAAATTCTTCACGCGGGATCATATCTCCCATTTCATCTTCATCAACATCCTCTTCCATTTCCATAATATTGTCCTCAAGAAGATCGCCCTTGTATAGTCCCTCTATATACTCCTTCCACCTTTCTGCTTTCCCTACTTTGCTTAGAACTGGGTTTCCATCTAAGCCCTAGATATTCATAAAAGTGGTTCTCTTTTCTCCAAAGGTCTCTGTAATTTTCCTGTAGGCAGTATCTATCTTACCCCTAGTGAGGTAAGCCTCTACATCATTACATTTGCTCTCTACCCATGCCTGCTTATCCATTTTGCACTTCCTGTCAATCTCATTTTTGAGACGTTTGTATTCCTTTTTGCCTGCTTCATTTACTGCATTTTTATAGTTTCTCCTTTCATCAATTAAATTCAGTATTTCTTCTGTGACCCAAGGATTTCTACTAGCCCTCGTCTTTTTACCTACTTGATCCTCTGCTGCCTTCACCACTTCATCCCTCAAAGCCATCCATTCTTCTTCTACTGTATTTCTTTCCCCCATTCTTGTCAATTGTTCCTTTATGCTCTTCCTGAAACTCTCTACAACCTCTGGTTCTTTCAGTTTATCCAGGTCCCATCTCCTCAAATTCCCTCCTTTTTGCAGTTTCTTGAGTTTTAATCTACGGTTCATAACCAAGAGATTGTGGTCAGAGTCCACATCTGCCCCTGGAAATGTCTTACAATTTAAAAACTTGGTTCCTAAATCTCTGTCTTACCATTATTTAATCTATCTGATATCTTCTAGTTTCTCCAGGCTTCTTCCATGTATACAACCTTCTTTCATGATTCTTGAACCAAGTTATATGATTAAGTTATGCTCTGCGCAAAATTCTACCAGGCGGCTTCCTCTTTCATTTCTTAGCCCCAATCCATATTTACCTACTATGTATCCTTCTCTCCCTTTTCCTACTCTCGAATTCCAGTCACCCATGACTATTAAATTTTCATCTCCCTTCACTACCTGAATAATTTCTTTTATCTCATTATACATTTTATCAATTTCTTCGTCATCTGCAGAGCCAGTTGGCATATAAACTTGTACAATTGTTGTAGGCGTGAGCTTCGTGTCTATCTTGGCCACAATAATGCGTTCACTATGATGTTTGTAGTAGGTTATCCAAACTCCTATTTTTTTATTCATTATTAAACCTGCTCCTGCATTACACCTATTTGATTTAGTATTTATAAGCCTGTATTCACCTGACCAAAAGTCTTGTTCCTCGTGCCACCGAACTTCGCTAATTCCCACTATATCTAACTTTAACCTATCCATTTCCCTTTTTAAATTTTCTAATCTACCTGCCCGATTAAGAGATCTGACATTCCACGCTCCGGTCCGTAGAACGCCAGTTTTCTGTCTCCTGATAACGACGTCCTCTTGAGTAGTCCCCGCCCGGAGATCCGAATGGGGGACTATTTTATCTCCGGAATATTTTACCCAAGAGGACGCCATCATCATTTATCCATACAGTATAGCTGCATGCCCTCGGGAAGAATTACGGCCGTAGTTTCCCCTTGCTTTCAGCCGTTCGCAGTACCAGCACAGCAAGGCCATTTTGGTTAATGTTACAATGCCAGATCAGTCAATCATCCTGACTGTTGCCCCTGCACTACTGAAAAGGCTGCTGCCCCTCTTCAGGAACCACACGTTTGTCTGGACTCTCAACAGATACCCCTCCGTTGTGGTTGTACCTACGGTACGGCTATCTGTGTCGCTGAGGCACGCAAGCCTCCCCACCAACGGCAAGGTCCATGTTTCATGAATGCCAAATACTAAGACCAATTCCTTACCGAAGAATGGGAAAACTGGTAGAAGTCGACATCAGGAAGGATCATACAGATTCCGGAGAAATGTAGGAAGACTTGAGGCAATACTGACCCTACGGCTTTCCTTAGAAGACCAATTAAGGAAGGGCAAATATACATTTATGGACTTAAAGAAAGATTTAGGCAATGTTCACTCGAATATTCTCTTTGAAATACTAAATGTAGCAGGAATAAAATACAAGGAGCGAAAGGTTGCTTACAACTTGTACAGAAACCAGACGGCAGTTACGCGAGTCAAGGGTCATGGAAAGGAAGCAGTGGTTGAGAAGGGAGTGAGACGGGGTTGTAGCTTTTCGCCGATGTTATTCAGTCTGCCAGCAATACATACATGTATATGAGAAGGAATCAAAGTAGAAAGCAATATTGGCTAACGAATTAAAGTTCAGGGATAAGAAATTAAAACTTTGAGGTTTGCCAATGACATCGTAATTCTGTCAGAGACAACAAAGGACTTAGAAGAGCAGCTGAACTGAAAGAACAGTGTCTTGAAACGAGGATATAAGATGAGCATAAACAGAAACAAATGAAGGATAATGAAATGTAGTCGAATTAAATTAGATGAGACTCAGGGAATTAGATTAGGAATCGAGACAAAGTAGTAGATGAGTTTCGTCATTTCGGTAGCAAAATAACTGACGTTGTCTGAAGTAGAGACGATATAAAATGTCAACTGACAATGGGAAGAAAAGCATTTCTGAAGAAGAGAAATTTGTTAACATCGAATATAGATTTGCGTGTTGGGAAGTTTCTTCTGAAAGTATTTGTGTGGAGTGTAGTCACGTATGGGAGTGAAATATGGGTGACAAACAGTTTAGAGAAGAAGAAAGTAGAAGATTCTGAAACGTGATGGTTCGGAAGAATGCTGAGGAATGGGTGGGTGGATCACGTAACTAATGAGGATTAAAAATTTAAATTGGTGGTAAGTTCTTATGGGAACACACTGCTTAGGTCATCGGTCCCTAGGCTTACACACTACTTAATCTAACTTCAACTAACTTACGCTGTGGACTACACACACACACACACACACCCATGCCCGAGGGAGGACTCGAACCTCCGACGCGGATAGCCGCTGGTACCGTGCAAGGTGCCCCAGAACCGCGCGGCTGCACCGCGCAGCAATTATGAGGAGATACTGAATAGAGTTAGGGAGAAAATAAATTTGTTGTACAACCTGACCACATGAAGGGATCGGTTGACAGGACACATTCCCAAACATCAGATGATCGCCAATTTAGTATTGGAGGGAAGTGGTTTGGGGGATAAAAACTGTAGAGGGAGATCAAAAGATGAATACAGTAAGCAGATTCAGAAGGATGTAGGTTGCACTAGTTATACGGAGATGAAGAGTCTTGCAAAGCTTAGAGTAATATGGAGAGCTGCATACAACCAGTCTTTGTGCTGAAGACCACAACAACAACAATGCTTAGCGAATAAAATATTAGGTCTGGTGCACAGGCCTGAGCAAAGTCCCTTCATCTGCTATGACAGCAAGCTGTCAGATTAGAAGACTGTTTACTTGGGGCAATTACTCGCCACAGGTGTGCTCGTAGTAACACCTGTTCTTCATACCTCACTATACGTCATTACATCTACATCTACATCCATACTCCGCAAGCCACCTGACGGTGTGTGGCGGAGAGTACGTTAAGTACCTCTATCGGTTCTCCCTTCTATTCCAGTCTCGTATTGTTCGTGGAAAGAAAGATTGTCGGTATGCCTCTGTGTGGGCTCTAATCTCTCGGATTTTATCCTCATGTCATTACATCTACATCTACATCCATACTCCGCAAGCCACCTGACGGTGTGTGGCGGAGAGTACGTTAAGTACCTCTATCGGTTCTCCCTTCTATTCCAGTCTCGTATTGTTCGTGGAAAGAAAGATTGTCGGTATGCCTCTGTGTGGGCTCTAATCTCTCGGATTTTATCCTCATGGTCTCTTCGCGAGATATACGTAGGAGGGAGCAATATACTGCTTGATTTCTCGGTAAAGGTATGCTCTCGAAATTTCAACAAAAGCCCGTACCGAGCTACTGAGCGTGTCTCGTGCAAAGTCGTCCACTGAAGTTTATCTATCATCTCCGTAACGCTTTCGCGATTACTAAACGATCCTGTAACGAAGCGCGCTGCTCTCCGTTGGATCTTCTCTACCTCTTTTATCAAACCTATCTGGTACGGATCCCTCACTGGTGAGCAATATTCAAGCAGTGGGCGAACAAGTGTTTTGTAACCTACTTCCTTTGTTGTCGGATTGCATTTCCTTAGGGTTCTTCCAATGAATCTCAGTCTGGCGTCTGCTTTACCGACGATCAACTTTATATGATCATTACATTTTAAATCACTTCTAATGCCTATTCCCAGAAAATTTATGGAATTAACTGCTTCCGGTTTCTGACCTGCTGCATTGTGGCTAAATGATAAAGGATCTTTCTTTCTGTGTATTCGCAGCACATTACACTTGTCTGCATTGAGATTCAATTGCGATTCCCTGCACCTTGCGTAAATTCGTTGCAGATCATCCTGCATTTCAGTACAGTTTTCCATTGTTCCAACCTCTCGATATACCACAGCATCATCCGCAAAAAGCCTCAGTGAACTTCCGATGTTATGCACAAGGTCATTTATATATAATGTGAGTAGCAACGGTCCTACGACACTCCCCTCCGGAACACCTGTAATCACTGTTACTTCGGAAGACTTCTCTCCATTGAGAATGACATGCTGCGTTCTGTTACCTAGGAACTGTTCAATCCAACCTCACAATTGGTCTGATAGTCCATATGCTCTTACTTTGTTCATTAAGCGACTGTGAGGAACTGTATCGAACGCCTTGCGGAAGTCAAGAAACACGGCATCTACCTGGGAACCCGTGTCTATGGGTCTTTGAGTCTCGTGGACGAATGGCGCGAGCTGGGTTTCACACGATCGTGTTTTTCGAAATCCATGCTGATTGCTACAGAGTACAGGGTTATTACAAATGGTTGAAGCGATTTCACAGCTCTACAATAACTTTATTATTTGAGATATTTTCACAATGCTTTGTACACAAATAAAAAAAAACTAAAAAAGTTTTTTTTGGCATTCACAAATGTTCGCTATGTGCCCCTTTAGTGATTCGGCAGACATCAAGCCGATAATCAAGTTCCTCCCACACTCGGCGCAGCATGTCCCCATCAATGAGTTCGAAAGCATCGTTGATGCGAGCTCGCAGTTCTGGCATGTATCTTGGTAGAGGAGGTTTAAACACTGAATCTTTCACATAACCCCACAGAAAGAAATCGCATGGGGTTAAGTCGGGAGAGCGTGGAGGCCATGACATGAATTGCTGATCATGATCTCCACCACGACCGATCCATCGGTTTTCCAATCTCCTGTTTAAGAAATGCCGAACATCATGATGGAAGTGCGGTGGAGCACCATCCTGTTGAAAGATGAAGTCGGCGCTGTCGGTCTCCAGTTCTGGCATGGCCAATTTTCCGCGGGCTACGCGTGAAACTTGCCCGCACGCGTTCAACCGTTTCTTCGCTCACTGCAGACCGACCCGTTGATTTCCCCTTACAGAGGCATCCAGAAGCTTTAAACTGCGCATACCATCGCCGAATGGAGTTAGCAGTTGGTGGATCTTTGTTGAACTTCGTCCTGAAGTGTCGTTGCACTGTTATGACTGACTGATGTGAGTGCATTTCAAGCACGACATACGCTTTCTCGGCTCCTGTCGCCATTTTGTCTCACTGCGCTCTCGAGCGCTCTGACGGCAGAAACCTGAAGTGCGGCTTCAGCCGAACAAACCTTTATGAGTTTTTCTACGTATCTGTAGTGTCTCGTGACCATATGTCAATGAATGGAGCTACAGTGAATTTATGAAATCGCTTCAATCTTTTGTAGTAGCCCTGTAGATGCCATGCGTCGTGCATCTACGATCAACAGTGATATGAAGCCACGAAAATTATAGAACGTATTCGACGTGCACGGAGGTATAATGTAGTTAGAAAGCGTGGCATTCGTTAGCGTTCAGTTTTATCTACGCTACGCACTGGTTCCCATAGCCGTTATCTGCCACAGCCAGCCGTAAGGAGTGACTGACGTTAGGTTTATAGCCCGAGGGGCGGTGAAGCGAACTCTGGCGGGAGTTAACGGTTCGGCGACCCGCCCGCCGGCAGCAGCGTTAAATTCTGGCCCGGCTGCGCGGGGGCGACGCCTGACCGTTTGTCTGGGGCGCAGTGGAGCGGCCGCTTCCCGGTCGCCGGACAATTTTAACGAAGGAGCCGGACTGCAGTGTTCTCCTGGCCACCTTCCGTCAACAGCCGCGCCATCTTGTTGCTTCCGCAAGGCTGCAACCACTTGCACGCCCGGATAAGGCGTCCACCATGTTGTCCTTTAGGCCTCTAACATTTTACCGTTTGCAGTTTCGTTATACCGCTGGCTGCGAAGTGATATTGCCCGTGGAAAATGATAAGCGATAAAGTTAAGAATAAACGGAGTAGTTCTGTAGTTTATGTAGCGGAAATGGTCAGTGGGGAGCGGTAGAACTGAGTTGAGAGACGTGTACACATTTTAAGATCATCTTTATTTCACACATAGAAATAAGAATGCCCACTCCATAACACTGTGAACCCAGTTCCAATTATACACGCTACTGTTCCGCAGTGTAACCACCCATTTATTCTAAAAGTCAGTAGTGAAGAAAAAAAAATCCAAGGTTCAACGTTCACTTAAGAGATTACTCCAGGCACATGTACAATACGCATAAATCAATACAAGCCTGGTCAAGCTCCAGTTTCATTTGTTACATGAATGGCACTGAAGTTGCACATCAAAATTCTCAAGTAAACTGGAAACCAATAGCACAAATGCTGGTCGAGTGTCATCTTCAGTTACTGTGTAAGTGGTACTTACACGGAGCGCACCAGAATCCTCAAGTAAAGCTGCAGTTAACTAGAACCAGCTAAATATTTAATTCAAAAGCATAACGCTGGTCAGGTTCCAACTTAATTTGTGAAACCTTCATCCTCTTTAGCGCCAGCACAATCGGCTGCTGAGTTTGAGGACCGGACCCCTAGGTAGAAAGAGACATTTTCTCAAATTTCGTTCACGATTCTGTGTTATAACACCAGTAAAAGATAAACAATGAATGACTAAATGCAACAATTAGATTCGCAGGTTATGTCAACCATTGATAGGTATTCATTAATTTAAAATAAATATTTCTTTGGAAGTTAATTTAAAAATATACCAATGCAGCAATGAAAGCCCATGAAGAAAATTTAAAATTAGTCAGTTACACAGAGCATGCACTATTAAGATAAAGGGAAGCTGTCAATGTAGGCTGCTAAACAAAGTCCTTTGATTACCTAATAAATTTAATAAGGTGATATGAGGGTAAATTAACGAAAAAATTTAAATTAGTAAGTCATACAGGCAAGCTATGCAAGGTATAATTTCATAAATTATCCGCCATAGCGGACTTGTAGGCCCAATACCAATTCAATATTTAATTAATAATCGAAAAAATTAAATAGAAATCAAGTGCAAGAAAATAACAGCTTAGATTAACTCAACGGCTAGGATCAGTCGGGTAATCCAGTGGTGATAAATGATAGGAGATACTCTAGAGATAATATGCTCTCACACAGTTAATTAACTGCTTAAAGCTTCCCTCAAATATTTAATTAATGCTACTATTACATAATTCTGGCTTAATAAGGTACGGGCTACAAATCCATTGCGGAAGAAATATTCACTTACACAGACGCCACAATTAGTGATAGCTTCAATGGATTAGATATAATTATTTCATTCTTCATCGGGTTACAGCTTATTCCATTCTGGCTCATACTATCTCACAGGTTTCGATCCAGTCACAGAACGTCGGAACGTGAAGGATAGCCGGAAGTCCATTCTAGAACAAACTAAGATCTCGGACGATAATCCGTTTGGCACTGGCGTAACACCAGGAGACAGAGAAGCACAATACCATTTTACAATAGAATTATATAAATAACAAATCATCACATAGCGAAGAATGAAAAGTATCAACGTCTTGAGTGAGCTTTGAGATGAAGGCGGGAGCCCGTACACGAGGCTATTTCGAAGGGTTGCTTAGAATGGTAAATTCTATAGCACGTACGTGTTTAGAATACCGCTTAATGCCACTGCAGACGAGAGGATTGAGCAATTAGTAAGTGAAAGATAAGCACGTAAGGAAATGGTAGAGTTCAAACAGTCGGCTGTTAGAAGATATCTGCTAGTGTACCAAAATAAATTTCAAGTGCACTGAAAACATGCAAAGCCCACCCGGTTGGCCGTGCGGTCTAACGCACAGCTTTCTGGGTGGGAAGTAGCACCTGGTCCATGGCACGGATGTGCCCGGCGAATTTGTGTCGAGGTCCAGTGAACCGGCAAGTCTGTGGATGGTTTTTAGGCGGTTTTCCATCTGCCTCGGCGAATGCCGTCTGGTTCCTCTTTCTCCGCCTCAGTTACACTATGTCGGCGATTGCTGGGCAAACAAATTCTCCACGTACACGTACACCCCCATTACTCTACCACGCACACATAGGAGATATACTCGTCTGGTGTGAGACGTTCCCTGGGGGGTCTACCGGGGGCCGAACCGCACAATAACCCTGGGTTCGGTGTGGGGCGGCGGAGGGGTGAAGGGGACTGCGGTAGTCGTCGTGGGGTTGGGGACCACTACGGCTGCGGCGGCGACGGAGCCTTTCGGTCGTTTCTAGGTCCCTTGTTCACATGCAATACAAGCATACAAATGCGTCTAGGAATAGTATTATATCCAACTCCACACACCCCAAACATACAGATCGCTAAAAATAATATATTATCTTTAGTCGAAATCACTTGAGAATATATCATCCAATTTTAAAACAATACTATTTACGACCAACAAATTTTAACCCGAATATGACTGTCTCTTTAAATAATATACAGTACTTCACATACACCACAACATAATTTAACAAATTGTTCAGTAATTATTGCAGCACAACACTGAATAAGGAAAAAAAAACTTAACAATATAATCGGTTAACCAACTGCACTAATGGTAAGGCGTTAATACCAATACACCCACCATGCCAAATCCTTAAGCAAATCATCAAGATTACTAAAGGTTTTTTTACGATAAACATGAATACAGAACAATAGAAAGCTTATAATTTCAGTTAATCTCTTAAAAGATGTCAGGTACCGGTAGATTCCACTAAACAAAACAATCGTTAAAGTGCATGCTACACGGACGAGAAATGTTTAATTCAATCCACTCATCAAAATAATCTTTTTGTTACAAGCACGGCGATAATTGTCGCAAAAGCCTGCCGGAGTGGCCGTGCTGTTCTAGGCGCTACGGTCTGGAGCCGAGCGACCGCTATGGTCGCAGATTCGAATCCTGCCTCGGGCATGGATGTGTGTGATGTCCTTAGGTTAGTTAGGTTTAATTAGTTCTAATTTCTAGGCGACTGATGACCTCAGAAGTTAAGTCGCAAAACTTGCAAAGCAAATTACTGTTAACACATTCACCATTCTCATAATAGAGTCACAAGATCCGTTTAATCAAGGCGGTTTGCCCGCAGCTCGTGGTCGTGCGGTAGCGTTCTCAATTCCCGCGCCCGGGTTCCCGGGTTCGATTCCCCGCGGGTTCAGGGATTTTCTCTGCCTCGTGATGGCTGGGTGTTGTGTGATGTGCTTAGGTTAGTTAGGTTTAAGTAGTTCTAAGTTCTTGGGGACTGATGACCATAGATGTTAAGTCCCATAGTGCTCAGAGCCATTCATTTAATCAAGGCGGCAGACAAAAACAGTTAAATTCAACCAACGTCCAATAACGTAACGCCAGACTTACTTTCTATGAAGAGAAGCAACGTGGAACCTTACACTGATCGAATAACAGGTGAGTAGTGCACAGTGCCAAGTCTTCCCGAAGCCGTTCCGTCCGCCAGCAATACTAATTGCACAGTCCCCCTCAGGTCCCATTCAAGACATATCGACGACCCATTTCCGTCCTCTCCATCGCAGCTCTCACCCGAGATCACTGCTCCAAAACTGACCCACTGTCGAACTGCCCACCGCGCTTTCGCGCCAGTAATACCAACACAAAAATGCTCACTAACTCCGCCTCCAAAGATCATCGTGTCGAGTCGCGATCATGGATAGCGGCCAGACACAGATGCCCTGCGTCCCGGCCTCGGCCCCAGAAACTCACGTGAGTCGACACAGCTCAGTCTGAATGACACTTAAGTTGCGTACCACAGTTCTGAAGTAAAAGTACGGTTGACTAGAACCAATCCAAGATTTAATTCAAAGGTACAAACGGTTGTCAAGCCCCAACATCAGTTATTATTTGAACAACAGCCCAGTCTCATACCTCTAGCAAATGGTTCAAATGGCTCTAGGCACTATGGGACTTAACTTCTGAGGTCACCAGTCCCCTAGACTTAGAACTGCCTAAACCCAACTAACCTAAGGACAACACAAACGCCGGCCGTGGTGGCCATGCGGTTCTAGGCGCTGTAGTCCGGAACCGCGCGACTGCTGCGGTCGCAGGTTCGAATCCTGCCTCGGGCATGGATGTGTGTGATGTCCTTAGGTTAGATAGGTTTAAGTAGTTCTAAGTTCTAGGGGACTGATGACCTCGGATGTTAAGTCCCATAGTGCTCAGAGCCATTTGAACCATTTGAACAACACAAACAGCCATGCTCGAGGCAGGATTCCAACCTGCGACTGTAGCAGCAACGCGATTCCGGACGGCAGCGCCTAGAGCCGCTCGGCCACAGCGGCCGGCTACCTTTAGCAATCAGCACTTCACAACGCTAGCAGTTTCAGATGCAGTTCGAGGATAAACGACACATGATTAAGTGTGACTGGAGCGCGCCGTGACAAGGTATACAATACAAATACAACCCCGCCCCCGCCCACAATAAATCACAAATTTTAGCAGTTATTATCAAGGAAGTCACCTCCTTGTCCGTCATTTCGGAGCTCCTGTACCGTCTGGTAAAGTCCTGTCGCAGCCGGGTCCAGAGTCCACGATCTCTTGGCGTCGTGAAGTGCGCGAGACAAATCACTCAACGTACTGCTCCGTAGACATCCTTCCAAACGTTTGTTTGCTCACGAAGATAATTTCTATGCCCTGCTTCACCTACACTAAAAGGCCGAATAAGGGTCGCCTGCCTTGCTTAGACTTGCGAGACAGGGTTCAAAGAGTCAATTCCTCTAATCATCATGTAATCATAACCTACAGGCAAGTCCTCCACTGTGGTGTCAGCTGAAAAGACTCTCACCTGGGCGGCCGAACTTCCCCACGAGAGGACTTAAGGCCATTCAAATGGTTCAAATGGCTCTGAGCACTATGGGACTTAACATCTGTGGTCATCAGTCCCCTAGAACTGAGAACTACTTAAACCTAACTAACCTAAGGACATCACACACATCCATGCCCGAGACAGGATTCGAACCCGCGACCGTAGCAGTCGCGCGGTTCCGGACTGAGCGCCTAGAACCGCTAGACCACCGCGGCCGGCCAATTAAGGCCATCAATGCCATACCATCGTCATCAGTGCCCTGAAGCCACCTGCCTACTTTCAAAGCCAACAGACATCGCAATCAGTCCCTGCACCATCACCAACCAGTTACTAGCATCTCCACTGTAAACTACAAAGGATCATAAGCTATAAAAATGGCTCTGAGCACTGTGGGACTTAACATCTAAGGTCATTAGTCCCCTAGAACTTAGAACTACTTAAACCTAACCAACCTAAGGAGATCACACACATCCATGGCCGAGGTGGGATTCGAACCTGCGACCGTAGCGGTCGCGCGGTTCCAGACTGAAGCGCCTAGGATGATAAGCTAAAATAAAAAAAAAAAGATATGGAGTTACACTAGACTTTCTCAGTTACAATTTGCTCTGAAGAAACACACATTTTATTCTACTTCTAGTAGCCCTCGCCAAGCCCGCTTCGATCTTCGCACAGCGCCCACAGCCAGCCAGTTCCTCCGCACTCTTTTAGGCGGCCTCTTGCTTAAAACAGTCCTTGTACGCTCGCTAACCTAAACATTTACCTGGTAACCCGCAGCAGATTAAGATTTTTACCACGTGCGCGGAAAGGAACTCACTTCCGAACACATTCAGAAATTTCCACACACGGAAACTGCCTTACTGGCCCTGATTGCAAACTTAGGTTCCCACATCACCTCCGTCCCAGAGGGCTCAAACTTGCCTCCTGTACCCTACCAGAACCACCAACAGACTATTCGATTTCTGATTTCGCGAGCTGGCCACACCTCCACGACATTAATTTCACACCTCGACATTTCGGCGAATCAGCCTCCAGTACTGCAAGTGGCCATTTCATGCTAAGGCTCAGGGTTCACCTGTTAAGAGCTGCTGGCTGCCGATACTTTCAGAAGTTTGTTTCGCAAAGGGTACCAGGAAACGCCAGCCATTCTGTGGGAAGAAACGCTCGCCTTTGAAGACCACCCAGTCGGGATAGGCCACTACCCTTGGATTAGTGGAACCCGGACATTTCCTTTAGGCTGGAGATGGCCGCAGTCCCACGGACACTGAAAAACCGGCGCTGTCACTGACAATAGCGGTCAGCACTTGCCTACAGTCGCGGCTTCTAAATGATCCGCTACAAACCGCCGCCCAATAAGTAGCAAATTTTGGCAGTTACTGTCAAGATGCGAGAGGGGTGGTGGAGGGGTAAGGCGTACCTTACGTAGACAAGATACGTTCAGCTTTCAAATACAACAGCAGCTGTTCGCAGCTCTCACTGCTCAAAACAACAGCAGCCAGGTATATAGACTTGAACCATCCAGTGACTGCTTGCATGGACAAAAGAAATAATTTACACATCCAACCAGCCACTGCCACACAGATTTCTACTCGCTTACCATTATCCGTGAAATTTCTTTCCTAGACACAGCCCAGAGGCTAGTAGCAATGGTTCAAATGGTTCAAATGGCTCTGAGCACTATGGGACTTAACATCTGTGGTCATCAGTCCCCTAGAACTTAGAACTACTTAAACCTAACTAACCTAAGGACATCACACACATCCATGCCCGAGGCAGGATTCGAACCTCCGACCGTAGCAGTCGCGCGGTTCCGGACTGAGCGCCTAGAAACGCTAGACCACCGCGACCGGCGGCTAGTAGCACACCAGTACCACAAAACATATGAAGATGTCGATGACTATAAACCGGATGAGAAAACAGGAGATGTCAGTTGTCACACACTACCGTACCAACGGTCAGAATTGTTTGGGGCCAAAAGATTCACATATCGACTTGCTTCCAACGATTTCTCGCTTGAATCAGTACCGATCCGAAGAAAACAGTTCTCGGCTTTCGTCATCACGGCAGGTGTCTTTCCCAGGAACCTGCTATGCTGTGAATACGGCGTCTTGTTTATCAGGAGATTCTTGGGTATGCGGATTAGATGGATGCTGAATCTGTCACACCAGATCATATAAAATCGTAGATTACGTGCATGAAGCTAATAGACTACTTGAAAAATCAATTTTCGTGGTCATCGGGAAACGTTATTTGATAAGGTCCTGAAGTGGCAGGGGCTTCGGCTGTTGCTTATGTTTTGGAGTACCCAGGGCGTTTCAGATGAATAATTTACCTTCATTATCACTGACTAATAGAGTTAGATTTGGTAAAACAGTATTTTTTTTCTAACACTGTATAAAAATTACTCATGACACATAAAGGTCGGTGTTACAAAACAAATTTTGAATTAGTTCACATAATTAAAATAGAACAATGGTAAGAAAATGAATGTTTGTTAGAGTCACCATCAGCATGAAGCTGGACAATTACGGCTGAGATGGTGCCCAGATAGATAAAGAACTCGAATTATGCTTTCAACAGTGACTGCAAAACTTTAGAATAGCAGAAAAAAGGTATTAAACTCGAATGGAGCATACAACAGATCAGTGGCTAAAGGAAGAATCAGTAAGAAACATCACTTGGCAGGTAGCTCCAACGAGTTAACTCGACAGTGAAACAAACATGAGTGGGAACCAGAAAAATCCTCTCTGTAGGAAGAATTAGACGGCAAAAAAACTGCCTACCAGTCCATGAAACGCTTAGATCAAGTTAGGAACACTAAAAAATAGAAGCCAGAAACGAACTCCTCTTCCCTCAACACATCGCGTTTACCGAAGTCGGAAATGTGAATGAGAAATGCAGTCTGACCATGACTGTCATTGTGGTGGTTTCCGACAAGTCGGGGTGCGCCGAACTGCGGCCGCTGTTAACTACTGCTGGTCTGAGCCGCTGTGGTGAGATTGCAAACAGCCAATCTAATCGTCTTCCTGAATGCTCGCCGCGGATGCGCCTAAGTTCAAAGTGAAATCTCGAATACTTTGCAGTAAAGAAAAACACGTACCAACGCAGAGTCAAGAGTAGTCTCAAGCAAAAGTTCGAATAGGAAGATCCAAACGAATCCCAGTACCAACGAATGCTTCGCTCTGAATTTTGATTGCCTTCCTTCAGACCTCAGAAAAGCATCCCCCGCGCAATCTTTTGTAGCCAGTCCCAGAAAGGGCCTAAATGCTCATCCAATCAGGGATCTGTAAGTCTGTTCCCTAGCTCCTGCCATAAAGTTCAAATACATCTGCCAGTGAGATACGCCTATACGGAAACGAGAGAGGAGTGCCGCCCTCTCCCGCGTCCAGATCTGTTTGTTGGAAAGCTGTAAATTTACGTTGGGCTTCACACAGCGTTCCCAGTGGAAGGGCAAGGTTTGGAAATTTTGCAGGCACACTAGTTCAAAAGGTTCAGATGGCTCTGAGCACTATGGGACTTAACATCTGAAGTCATCAGTCCCCTAGACTTAGAACTACTTAAACCTAACTAACCTAAGGACATCACACACATCCATGTCCAATGCAGGATTAGAACCTGCGACCGTAGCAGCAGCGCGGTTCCGGACTGAAGGACCTTGAGCCGCTCGGTCACACCAGATGGCTCACTTTTTCCACCAGTGGTTTCCAATTCTATTGAGAACAACAGTCTTCTATTCCACCAGTCATTGTCCGTGGAAGCTGTACCAAGAGGATAATCCCTGAAAAGTGTCGTGTGACTGTGTTTGCAGCCTTCTAGCGGGAGACCCTAGCCTCTGAGTGACTGGGAGCTTTTCTACAACATGCGAAAGTTCCTCCTGTTTTCTACTCAGCGAAAAGGATTATTTCTTGTCAATAGCAGATGCATTTAATGGAAAAAGCTACTACTAAAATGAAATATTAGATTCGGTATAGTGGGGTGGATTACCTAGATTGTTACACACTACTCCACAGCCATTCATGTAAACAACACTCAGTGCAAGTGCAAAGTCGACAAATAACACTGAATTGGAAAGCAAGAGAGTCTTCTATGCAAATTCAATGAGCAAATAGCACAAAATGCGAAGAGGAAGACGTAAAACAGGCCGCCGCCTCACAACAAGAACATCTCGCAGCTCGTCGAATTGCCTCTTGCGACGTCTGTCTTTAACGGTGATGTTCACTGCTGCAGACCAAGAAATTCACGCAGTCGTATCGAGTCCACTATGCAGGTGCTGCAGAGCCTCCCGTCATTACAGCGGGCCAGCCGTTAGCTCCAGCTACTCGCTTTTCCGACACCACAGTGGCCGTGGGATTGTCAGAGCGCTACGCACATGGTGACAGCTCGAGTGGCTGGGACGAAAAGTGGAGTCCTCAAGGTCACGGCCGCTGCCTGCCACCAGCAGTGGCTGCAGGCTGTGATTCGCCCACCTCTCGGCTGTGTTGCCATGTAGGTACCGTTAGCGGTGCGGTAGGTCAGAGCTGCTGAAAGGGTGTCCGGACATTTGCCACGCCTGACAATTTGCCACAATTTTACCTGCTCCGAAGGGTTGAGTCCCTTGTCTCCCCCCCTCACCACCATCTCCTCCTCCTCCGCCTCCTCCTCCTCACCCACCTGCTTAGTTTGCTTTCGAAGTTCCTAACGTGACCATCAGTATGGGAGTTATTACAACGAACAAGGGCAGGCTGTAACGCCGGAAATGCATATCCTCCTATTTCCATCTATTGTACTATAATTTTTTCCTTATTTTGTTACCTGAAGATATGACATTTCTGTGTGTTTATATATTGTGATTGTTTTGATATATATATATGCATTTATGCCGATGTATGATTGGTTTGTTTTGTAAATACTATTTGTATTTTTACGCAGGGTGTTGCCTAGGGGAAACTGTGCTATTGAGCGATTACATCGATAAGTCCTGTGGAGAACCAAAGTGTTTAGGACAATTGGCGCGTGGAGCGCGGGCAGAGCAGGGTCTGGCTGGAGTAGGGCGGTGGAGCAGGTGTGTTGTGTGACGCTCCCGCGAGTTGCCGGGCTTCCGGGGTTTAGCAGCATGTAATTGCGCTCGACTTGCTATGATAGCTTCTGACACGGTGTCGCGGACGGGAAGCATTAGCTGGCGCACATCAAGAGCCCGTTTCGCCTGGTTACCATGTCGAGAGGACGGTGCGCTAACATCCAGCTTCTGTAACAGCGACGGCCAACAATAAGTGATTGTCGCCACCTCCTCGATCGACGACTACAAACCTTCAATGAACCAACAAGGAAGACTAAAAGCATGTAAAGTTTTAGAACTGTACGGCAGGCCTCAGCTTTTCAAACTGTTCCATTTGCATCGCACAAATACAGCAACTTAGCATGAAACTTTGTTGCTCATTGTCCCAATTGCATTACCAAGAAGGGTCCCTTCCTTTTCCGGAACGAACCCGAGTGTCGTTGAAATTCAAACGCCAGCATTAAAGCAATATCTTTCGATTTCACTGCTTTAATTTCAAAGTTCAGTTAAGGTATGCATATCTGGCTACAATATTTATATTACACAAGCACAAATTAAGAGTGCGAGTTTTGTTAACTTATTTTAGCTTACCTGTGACAGAGGTCAATCGGCAAAAATTAAAGCTCTGTCTGCAAGCAAGAAGCTCAGTCTGCCAAGCAAGAAGCTCAGTCTGCCAAGCAAGAAGCTCAGTTTGAAAAAATTGAACGGAAGCTAGACAATCAGAACAAAGCTATTAATGTTGTTAACAACAATGTTGGAGATGTTAACACAATAGTTGATAGAATCAAAGAAGATACTGTTGTGATTAATACCGAAATCGGTAATCTTAAACAGGAAATGATAGGCGTTCAGGCGGAAATTGCGAGCATAAATACTCGTTTTAATTCCGAAATTAGCAGAATCGAGAAAAGTGTAGGAGAAGCAGTTGCTCCGATCTTCGAGAGCAAGGTGACGGAACAAATTCAATTAGTGAAAAAAGAGGATCAACAGAAGGAGAAAACTTTAAAGGCTTTAGTGTCCGAAGTAGATATTAAAGTGAGGAAGCAGGCTAATACCTGCGAAGAGAAAAAGAGGGAAGTGGAAACGCTTGCGACAACTACTTGCCAAGTAATTACGAGAGTGTCGGAATTAGAAAAGAAACTTGACGAAAAACAGAGCTAAGTGCCAATCTGTGCACATAGTTCGGAATTGTTGACGAAAGAGGAGCGGTTCCACCCCTCGAAAAAAGGCGGTATACACGCGACGGATTTCATTAATAATTGTGAAAGTGTTTTACCCAGATCATGGACTAATGAGAGAAAAATTAATGCGGTTATTGATGTGTTGGCTGGTGATGCCAAGCGTTGGGGATTAAACCTCAACATTACGAACCTCACTTTTGACGAGTTTAAAAGTTTGTTTAGGGCTGAATACTGGTCAGAGCAAAAACAACAAAGTGTCTGGCGTGAATTTGTCGTATCGAGGCCTTTCGATGCGAATTCGCGCGGCTCGATGAAGGAGTTTTGAGAGGGGTGGATCCGCAAGTTGGAATATTTGCGTGATCGCCGCACGGAATCCGCAATAGTCTGGGAACTCTACAAGAAGCTTCCAGATGATACAAAACGCTACATCGGAAGCAATTACAGGACGATCAATGATTTCCTGGAAAGAGTTGAGGACGAGGACAATTGGCGCAATAATCACGGTAGTGGTAGAGGCCGTGGTAACAACAACGGGTACCACAACAACGATAACCATGGGAATAACGCATACCGCAACCATGGCAGCAATAACAATAATGGTTCGGACCGTAATAACAATCGGTATAATGCAAATAATAACAGGAATGACGGAAACCATTATCATACTAACGTGACAGGGGCTTCGCAGAATAGTAATAACGCCAGAAGGTGTGATCAGCCGTTTCAGCAGAATCCGGGGAGCGGATCTGCTGGGACGAGACAGGGAAACCATTAGCCGCGCCGGTGAGGGGCCACCGGGCGTGGAGAAATTTTGGCGGACCAATAACAGGAGAAAACCCAGGTGTCGTCGTTATGAAAATTCCGTGTGGAATAATCAACGGCGGGAGAGCGTGCCAGTGTTAGGAGAAAGGAGTGCGCCCACGAGTAGTAGATCGGCTGTAGACACGGCAGTAGAAAATACATTCACTGTCAGTGAGAACAATTTAAGTCGTGTTCCGGAAATAGATTATAAAATGGCAGCTGTAACACCCACAGCGGAACTGGAGATTGAGTTTAAGAATGATTCGCAATTGTTGAGAGAAGATCAGATGTCGGATAACACGTCCGTAATCGAGCAAGGGGATGCAGAGAGGGATGAGGTCTCGTTAAGGCAGTTCGGTCGCTTATACGACGAACTAAGAGATTATAGGGGCCTGTACGGGAGAAGCGTTTATGGGGAGCGCGGGCAGGATTTTCCGCGTCTCGTCCCGCAGGAAGACAGTGTTTGTGAAGGGATAGAAAGTTCTGGCCCTAACCGGCAGACTTTACCAGAAATAGTTGATGTTAATGGGGAGCACGAGCAAGATTTGTCGTGTTTCATCCCGCAGGAGTTGGATTTTGAAGTAGTAACGGAAAATTCTGGCCCTGACAGGCAGACTTTCCCTAAAGTTTTAGTGGTAGAAGTGGCCGACCCATCCGACACAAAACTCCAGTTTAAACATTGCGAAAGTATTGAGGAGAAAGATTACGAGAATTTTAGTGATAGCCGGACACGATTGGTAGAGAAGCACGTAGATTACAGCGTGTATGAGGTTAGAGCTGACGTTATACGGTCAGACGGTAGCAGTGTGGGTTGCGCAGATCCAGAGGAAGTAATTACATAGACTACTGGGCACATTCCTCCAGGTGGATTGGCAGATGAGATCAGTCTGACCAAAGTGGAATAAACGAAGGTGACAATTAGTGAAGAGATAGCAAAGCAACAGTTACTGGTTGACAAGTTACAGGAAAAGGTTTCGGTATTGGAGGCGAAGCTACAGACTAAGCCTCAGGACAAACGTGTTGAAATTAAAACTGTATGTGAACAGAGGCTGAAAAAGCCGCCATATAAGCCGGATTTAGGATCAAAGCCAGATGGTTTTTTCTGGAATGACCTGGGTATGGACGAGGATTTACTGTGGGAAAATAAAGAAACATTCGAGGACAAGTGTAGACAGATAGTAGTGTCTGTTAATATGCACGACCTACAACTAAAAGTGTTGATTGACACCGGTGCAGAATTGAGTGCTGTATCTGGGAAAATATTTGAGTTACTGAAAGACAGACCTGGCATCGTAGTTACGCCAGTAACAAGAGTGAAAATTATCGGTGCTCCTGGGAAGACCAGTAAACCGGTCACAAAAGAGATTTTTGTCAACTTCGAGATATGTGGGGCACGATTTGCACAAGAGTTTGTCGTCGTGCCAGACTTGACTACGGAAGTAATTATTGGGTTAGATTGGCTATTAAAGTACCGTGCAGTGATTAATTGCGAAAGCAAAACTGTGACATGTACGTCACAAGATAAAACAATAGTAGTTAGTTTTGACGAGGTAGGAGACAGTGTATATAGGCAATACCAGCCTATACACATCGTTAACTGGCCGGATGCCATTGACATAGGTATGAATTTAAACTACTATAACGTGAGGAATCTCGGCCTTGCGGTTCTAAGCGCGTCAGTTTTGAACCGCGTGACCGCTACGGTCGCAGGATCGAATCCTGCCTCGGGCATGGGTGTGTGTGATGTCCTTAGGTTAGTTAGGTTTAAGTAGTTCTAAGTTCTAGAGGACTTATGACCTAAGATGTTGAGTCCCATAGTGCTCAGAGCCATTTGAACCATTTGAAAGTGAATAGGAAAGTATTGTAGACGGTGTGTCGAACGTAACACACGAACAAAGACGAGGCCTCTATGAAGTAATAATGAGGAATAAGAGTGTGTTTTCAGACAAACCGGGACTTGTGGAAGAGATAATCAAATTCCCTCCATGGATTGACATTAGTATTGGTGTGAAAAAAGATCGTTTGCTAGAAGTAATGAAGCTGAAAGCCGATGCTCGCATACGTCGTCATGACGCTAAAGCTCGTTTTGCTAAGGTTGCAATCGGAGACTTAGTACTTGTAAAAGCTCATGAGAAATCGAGCGAGATAGACAATGAAATCTCTAAATTTAAGTTTGTTTATAATGGACCATATAAAGTCATTGGTATACCTCACACAAATGCTTATTGCTTAGAGTATCCAAGCTCTGGAAAGCTATTAGGTATACGGAACATTGTAGACTTGAAAATGTACCAACCAAGGATGGATTAATATCACAGAATGGGTAATTTGTACAGTATGTAAATACAGAGTGTAAGATTTAAACGATTTGCTAGATTGCCATGCTTTTGCCTGACCAAGAGGACATTAAAGAAGTTGTAATTAATAAGTAATTAATTTTTACTAAATGATTTAAGATAGAATCATTATAAATCAACTGAAAAATCCAAGCTGCTAGTTTAAGTTTTCAGCTGAATCACAGTAGATTAAGGAATGTAAATATGATTTTGTAACTAGCTGTAAGATTTCATGAATTTGTGATTTACTAGTCATTGCCGATGTACTTAGACGCTGTTTTAAGTTTCAGGCTAGTACATGCATGTGATGATGGACAGTGTCGAGTTATCCACTGTGATAGTGATAATGGACTCCTTGAGATTACTCGGGAGTGAGTTTCTCCGAAAGAATTCAGTGAAACGGACGTTCTGGAAATGCCGTTACACAGGCGAGTGAGATCAAGCGTGCCGCACAGGCGGGTGCAACAATACTGGCGAGGCGGAGCCGCTGTCGGCTCTTGTGCCGCTGTCGGCATTCTTTGTACTTGCGGGTATGGAATGCGGAGTTGTTTTTCTTCCCGCACAGCTGATGTGAAAGAATTCTGTTGTCAATATTTATGTTTTTGTCGATCTGCTGTATATTATTTTCTTGTTTAGCGTTAAGTGGACTCTCATGACGAGAATATTAATTATGAAAAGGTTATATAAAATATGTATTCTATGTAATTAATTATTAATTTGCGTATTTTGATATACCTGTTTTCTATGACCATGTGCTCTGATTAATTTTGTTAATAGTATTCCATTTCTTGATACTGTTAGGAATTTTGACGATTTTAGAATAGCTAAACCATTTTCTGTGTTTTCTATGAATTTTAATATGTTGTCAACCTGTTTTATTTTGTTCAAGACGACAGAGTGGAATAAGATTAGGAGTGTCTCCACTCAATAATTATGGTCTAAAATTGATTTATGCTTAATTAGACGAATGCTAAATTTTGTTGATGTTTTGAGCATATGCATATCCGCTGTTTCTTTTTTGGGACATTTTCTGAATCTGTTTAGGTTACACGAACATCCTCAGACAATGTGGGGCACGTGTAACGCCGGAAATGCATATCCTCCTATTTCCATCTATTGCACTGCAAATTTTTTTCCTTATTTTGTTACCTGAAGATATAACATTTCTGTGTCTTTGTATATTGTAATTGTTTTACTATTTGTATATATATGCATTTATGTCGATTTATAATTGGTTTGTTTTGTGAATATTATTTGTATTTTTACGCTGGGTCTGGCCTAGGGAAAACTATGCTATCGAACGAATACAACGAAGATCGTGTGGAGAACCAAAGTGTTAGAATCTTTGGTAGTGTTAACTCTGTCGCGTGGAGTGCGGGCAGAGGGAGAGTCTGGCTGTGGTGGTGCAGAGGAGCAGGTGTGTTGGGCGACGCTCCCGCGAGTTGCCGCGCTTTCGGGGTTGGGTAGCATGTAATTGCGCTCGACTTGCTATGATAGTTTCTGACACGGTGTCGCAGACAGGAAGCATTAGCTGGCGCAAATCAAGAGCCCGTTTCGCCTGGTGACGGTGTCGAGGAGAAGGCGCGCCAACATTCAGCTTCTGCAACAGCGATGGCCGACAATGAGTGACTGTCACCACCTCCTCGATCGACGGCTTCAAACCTTCAATTAACCAACAAGGATGACTGGAAGCACGTAAAGTTTTAGAACTGTATGGCAGACCTCAGCTTTTGAAAGTGTTCCATTTGCGTCGCAAAATTACAGCAACTTAGCATGAACCTTTGTTGCTCATTGTCCCAATTGCATTACCAAGCAGGGTCCCTTCCTTTTCCGGAATGAACCCGAGTGTCGTTGAAATTCAAACGCCTGCATCATTCGATTTCACTGCTTTAATTTCAAAGTTCAGTTAAAGTATTCATAGCTGGCTACAATATTTAGATTACACAAGCACAAATTAAGAGTGCGAGTTTTGTTACCATATTTTAGCTTACCTGTGACTGCAGCTCAGCTTGGTACGTACTAAATTTTACTATTGTTAATTGTTCAGAATCATTTAATTCATGTTCAAAGTTAAATCTCTTATTTCTAAATTGCGTAGATTCAAGTAGCTTTTGAAATGATTGTTGAGGTAGTCCAAGACTAACCGTATTTTACTGAATTTCGATGTCCTTCAGAAAGAAAGCTCACTATTAACTTCAATCACTAAATTAACTTTCGATTTTCCGGTTTTATTAATTCTTTTGCTAAATTAAGTCAGAGTGTAGCGAAATTTATTACTTTTGACAAACTTTCAGTTTTCACACTACACGTGTCAACCTTCAGTTGCCACGCTTCTAGTGCTAATTATATGTGTAATAACCTTTCTTTTTCAGTTACTATAGTAATTGTCCTTAGGACTGGCGACCGTAATTTCCAACAAATCTCAAATATCTAATTACCGCTAGTTAATTGTTAATGTAACGGCAGCACATTTACTTCCTTTATTAACTTTACCCCTTTTCAAAATTAATTTCCACCTGTTTCATTTACATTTTTCCTTTCATCAAGATGTAACCCTTTCCTCCCTTTTTACCGACAAATTAACTTCGGTACACGCGGTTTAATTTCTCACTGTCATTAAGGTCGATAAGTGAGGGGGAGGTTACCACTTTCATAAACTTACGGCTAAAGCGTGTGGTGCCTCCAAGTCAACTATAGGCTGTATTAGCAAATCTGTGTCACTGGCAGAATCTCCAGACATGAATGAGTAATTCGATTCTCCAAGAAAGGGATACGAACATGGAAGGAAATCAACCGACTTTATTGATTTTTACAGAGAGCTCTTGCGTAAAACTGTACTTGGATATTATGACAGAGGAGAGTATCCAATGGCTAAAAAAATACAGGCTAACCTCCGTGAAACAGTTAATAACTCGGGCTCAGAGACCTCCGTTATTCGTCTTCACCGCTCCCTTGGTTTCCGTTTCAAGAAGTGTAATGACGGATGGAAATTCTTAATGGAATGCAGAGACACTGCAGCAGCAAGAGCGAAGGTTTTGCGTACAATGCACTTCTTGCGTGCTGAAGACACCAGGCCTGTAGAGTACTTGGATGAGACTTGGGTGTCACAGAAACACACCAGTAAGTATATATTGCACGACTCCAAAGGAAACGACGATTTGAAAATGCCCACTGGTAGAGGTGGCCGATTAATCATGGCCCCCTCTGGTTCATTAACCACAAGTTCCATAGCAGAGGCCAAACCTGTTTTTCACAGTGGGAAAAGTTCTTGCCAATCCGATTACCATTCAGAAATGATTGGAGACGTTTTTAAGAATTGGTTTATTCTGCTGTTGTCTGCCCTGGAAGAAGCGTCAATTAACGTGATGGATAACGCCAGCTACCACTCCATTCAGATAGAAAAGCTGCTACGTCGAAATTGGAGCAAAGCAGATATTGTGGTGTGGTTAAAGAGAAAGAATGTTTCATTTTCAGTCGATGAAACGAGTGCTGAACTCCTGCCTAAGGAAGAAATCGTAGGTGCCAAAAAGACTTACGAATCAGATCAAATGGCAAACGAAATGGGACACCAAGTGGTACGTCCACCACCGTATCACTGCCTCTATAATCCCATTGATTTGATATGGGCCCAAGTAAAGCAAGAAAGAGCGAAAAGATATACTATTTTCAAGGTTAATGATGCCGAGAAGCTAACACACGAAGCTGTTGACAACGTTACCCAGCAGGACTGGGAGAGGTGCGTAACACACGCAGAAGCATTGCAAGAAACTGATTTCTTGAACCAGGGTATATGAGACACCATAGTGGAATCTGTGGTGATACCCCATGGCTGAAACAAGCGGCAATGAATCTGAAGACACGGAGACAGAAGATCCTTTAGTTTAGGTACGTGCTGTCTATGTAAAAAGCTGACTTGATTTAAATGTTTGTCTATTCATATCAGATATAGAGGACATACTGCGAATGTTTTCCCCTTACAGTAGACGTCTGACAAATTTATCACAAGTGGAGGCGATTAGTTTACTCGACAGTAACTGTCAATTAAAATAATATTGTCAATTCTGCATTAATTAAGAACAGTTTTTCCTAAAAACCTGCATCGAATGTCTTTACAATCGGAGATAATCATACTGCATTCGGTTTACTTGTACACTCGAAAATTCGCTCCTTTTTTTCATAAAAGGATTTACTGGCTGTTTCGTAGCAAGGTTAATGCAGTTTATAAAATGACAAAACGTTGTGGTGCTTCTGTATCGATTGTATATTAAAACAGTGTAGTAACATCAGAACAGTCCCAGCACCTATACTGAGTCTCCGAGAAGAGCATAGAAGTGTATGATATCTGACGACTTTTACAGTAAGCTAGAACGTAGAACTGTATTACTTTAGTATGAGGGAGGATAGTATCCGATGGCTAGAGAAATACAAGGTAATGTCCGTGATAAAACTGATTAATCTGGCCAGTCACTTCAATGCACTGTCTTTTCCGGCCACTTGATTTTTAATTCAGAAACTGTAATGATGGACGAAATTTTTTACACAAGGCTGGGACATTGCAGTAGTAAGAACGAGGTTTTTGTGTACCCAGAACATATTGCGTGCTGAGAATAATTGGCTTATATCAAATTTAGATAAATTTTGGATTTCATAAAACCTTTCGAACAAATATTTTTCTCGATTTCAGTGAAAATATGGCTTCAAAATAACTACAATTACTTTTGCGTAGCGTATATTGGCGTTTTGAGTGATGGATGCAATGACGAAGGATATCTATTAGCAACCATAAAAACATTTTCGGGAAGTAGGGAATATTTTCGGTCATATTAAAGCGGGCCGTTCGAACAAAACTCTTCGCGACGGCCTACAACGACTCGAGCGCTGCTGTGCACGGAATATCGCGGAAGTACACTACTGGCCATTAAAACTGCTACATCAAGAAGAACTGCAGATGATAAACGGGTATTCATTGGACAAATATATTATACTAGAACTGACATGCGATTACATTTTCACGCAGTTTGGGTGCATAGATCCTGCGAAATCAATACGCAGAACAACCACCTCTGGCCGTAATAACGGCCTTGATACGCCTGGGCACTGAGTCAAACAGAGCTTGGATGGCGTGCACAGGTACAGCTGCCCATGCAGTTTCAACACGATACCACAGTTCATCAAGTGTAGTGACTGGCGAATTGTGACGAGTCAGTTGCTCGGCCACCATTGACCAGACGTATTCAATTGGTGAGAGATCTGGAGAATGTACTGGCCAGGGCAGCAGCCGAACATTTTCTGTATCCAGAAAGGCCCGTACAGGACCTGCAACATGCGGTCGTGCATTATCCTGCTGAAATGTAGGGTTTCGCAGCGATCGAATGAAGCGTAGAGCCACGGGTCGTAACACATCTGAAATGTAAAGTCCACTGTTCGAAGTGCCGTGAATGTGAACAAGAGGCCAGTATTGCGATGACGAATAGACGCGTCCAATGTGCGTTCACTACAATGTCGCCAAACACGGATGCGACCATCATGATGCTGTAAACAAAACCTGGAATCAGGTTCGTCGTTGAGTACACCATCTCACGCGCTCCTGTCTGTCATGCAGCGTCAAAGGTAACCGCAGCCATGGTCTCCGAGCTGATAGTCCATGCTGCTGCACACGTCGTCGAACTGTTCGTGCAGATGGTTGTTGTCTTGCAAACGTCCCCTTCTGTTGACTCAGGGATCGAGATGTGGCTGCACGATCCGTTACAGCAATGTGGATAAGACACCTGTCATCTCGACTGCTAGAGATACGAGGCCGTTGGGATCCAGCACGGCGTTCCGTATTACCCTCCTGAACCCACCGATTCCATGTTCTGCTAACAGTCATTGGATCTCGCCCAACGCGGGCAGCAAAGGCCGGATACGATAAACAGCAATCGCGATAGGTTACAATCCGACCTTTATCAAAGTCGGAATCGTGATGGTAAGCATTTCTCCTCCTTATGTAAGGCATCACAACAACGTTTCGCCTGGCAACGCCGGTCAACTGCTGTTTGTGTATGAGAAATCGGCTGGAATCTTTCCTCATATCAGACCGTTGTAGGTGTCGCCACCGGCGCCAAACCTGTGTGAATGCTGTGAAAAGCTAATCCTTTACATATCATAGCATCTTCTTCCTGTCAGTTAAATTTCGCGTCTGTAGCACGTTATCTTCGTGGTGTAGCAATTTTAATGGCCAGGAGTGTAGTTTGCCTCTGTACGTGATACGATAAAATAATGATGTCTGAAATGTTACCAAAAATAATTTTGTAGTTTTCTGAACGACTTTCTCGCGGGAAATTTCTTCGCAGTCCTACAGAACTAAAATTGATCAGCAACTACGTTTTTCTCTACGCATTCGACACTGTTTCACTCCTCTTATGATATTTTATGTTTTATCTCAGAATACTTTTATGTTTCCGAAATAAAGGACACTGCAAATGCATCTGTGATGTTTGAGGATGTTCACATTATTTTTTCAATCCAATTACATTAGTGATTCTGTTACTACCACAGGTTGAAGTAAAAAAATTATTTTCCTCCAAAATTTCTTGTGACGTTAGTTTTAATTTTTTTCCTAGCAGCTAATGATAATTTTCTTTTGGAAATTATTTCATCGTATTCTGGACTGAAAATAGAGTTGCCCGATATTTTTTTAAATTTTCACCAATATTTGAAATTATCACTATAAAAAAGAACTCACAGTGCTGCAAGACAGCGAGATCACCTTGAAGCATTATTTTCACGCCGGCCACTATAGTGCGATAACAATTTACGCAGTTGAGTAGCACCTCATCTATCAGATGGGAACTGAATTTCTTTACAATATCACAATCTAAAATTGGATGACACTTTTGAAAAGACTCTCCATTCTCTATCCATATGTAATGACCTCACTACAGACGACATCTACTGGAAATGTTGCAGCTGCAGGGACCTTGAATTACTACCTCTGTGACTCAGAATGTGATGCTGTGTACAGTATTGGTCTGCGTTTGCGTCTGTACGTACACTCTACAAACCAAGGCAGCAGGTAGTTGTCATTGTACCATGTATTAGGCTTCTTCCCATTTCATTCATGCACATAGCGCTGAAGTATGACTGCTTCAATGTATGTTTGTGGATTTTAACTAATTTGCTTGTGGGAGAGATGCTTGGGAGCTCTCATATATTCCGGGATTTCTCACTTAATAATGATTTCTGAATGTTCGCAAGTAGGTATGCGCTGTATAGTTGGCGTCTTCAAGCATTTGTCACTTCAAGGTTTCAGCGTCTTCGTTACTCTCATAGTGGCTCAAATGCATGTTCCTGTATTATTACGAAAACGCACTGACGAGAAAAAAGAAAGCCATTATGACCATCTGTTTATTAGCGTGTTGGTCCAAATTCGAAACGCAATGTAGTCGCGATTCTACGTGACACGGATTTCTTAAGTCTTTGACAGGTCGTGCAAGTACCAAACATTATAGGCCGGTAGTTTATGTGCTAGGAACTGTTAAGACGTGTCCCATCGGTTTCAGATCAAGTGATTCTGGCGGCCAAGACATCAGCGTTAGTACACCGTCATGATCCTCAAAACGGAAATGAGCGTACGGTATTGTGGGCCGGGAGTCACCCATTTGGGGAAGTTCGACCGCCGACGGCAAGTACTTGTTGCATTCGACGCCACACTGGGTGACTTGCGCGTCGGAAATGGGGATGAAATGATGATGAGGACAACACAACACCCAGTCCCTCAGCGGAGAAAATCTGCTGCCCTAGCCGGGAATCGAACGCGGGCCCCTTGGCCTGGCATTCCGCTGCGCTAATACGATCCTGGCCTTGTGACAAAGGCAGTCATTTTCCTATAAGATTGCACCGCGGTAGGTCTAAATCAAGGATAAGGAGATTAAGCAGGTCCACAACAATGTTCACGCAGTCCACCGTTGTCCTTTTTTCTTCTATTGCTAACACAAGTCCCATGGAAGCCAGGTGAATGTCCCCATTAGCATAATACTGTCCTTACTGGCCTGCGGACCTTCTCATCTTTAGAGCAGTCGTTCGACTGGATGACGGTGTATCTGGACACCTCATCGACCTGCTGTAACGAAAAAAGTGACTCATTCGACGAGACGACACTTTTACATTGATCCATGGCCTCCCTCTCCACTGTCCCGTCTTACTTCGTTCGTAACTACCGATATCATTGAGCCAACATGGGAGGGCGTAATAATCGCCTGCAGCAGAGCTCTAAGGTAAATCATATGCCCTGAACGGCGTGCTTCGTGACACGTGCGCATACACCAGCATGGCGCTCTTTCCTCAGATCTGTCACAGATCGCTGCCTGTCCTGCTTCACAGACCAGGCAAGCCTCGGACCTCCTGTCTCTGTGATGAGATGGTGACTTCCAAAACCTTCTCTTCTTCTCGTGGGTTCACCGTGCTGCAACCACTTTCCACAGATGCTCCCTACTATATCATGCAGACAGTCTATCAGATTCTGCGTTTCTGAGGTGGTCGTTTCCAGGCGTCGGGTCATAAAAATTTGCCATTTGTCAAAATCGCCAGTGTCAGTGGATTTCCCCATATGCGACCTGTTTCGTAGCTAGAGTGACTCGCCATTCGCGTCTGCTCCACTTGTGCCTACAACGCCAGAAAGTGGCTTCCAGTATCACAGTGGGAAACTGCCATAATTTTTTGGTTAATCAGTGTAATTCTTTTTACAGACAATGAAAGGATGATAGTTAAACCATCCAGAGGTCCAATCGCATTACCCTCATGTGTGTTTCTCTCACTTGACAGGTATTTAACGTACAGGAAATATATTTTATGCATATTCCCTAATAAAATCTAGTTGCGGTGAAACTAAAATACGTGTAACATGGGGCAGTTCGTGGGAATTATATCACTGCAGTACTTTTCTCAAGATTTAACATGTACTACCAAATAAAAACAGTAGCTGCTGTTTATTATGAATCATATAATTTGCAAAATACCGCTAAATAATAATGTTATGAAGTATAAGATATTAATGGCGTGAAAGAAAATTTGATACGTCGTCGTGTTTACGGCAAAAGAGTACTAATAATGAAAAAAAAAAGAAAAACATCGAAATACATCAAGATTTAGATGATTAGTGAGTGAAAACTCTTAACATCATTTCTCTGCAGAAGAAGATAATAGGGTGAAGAAGCCTCCTGTACTGTGGCACTACCACGTGGTTCGTCTTTCATTACACGGCAACAAAGCGGGATGAAACTCTGAAAACCAAAATAATGAAGGCGTTGCCAACTGGAGGGAATACGCAATACAGAATATTTTGAACTCGTTGTTTGCCATTTTTATGTTAAAAAGTAATGGACGAAAATGACGGTCGTAAGACGTAAAAATTGCTAATTTCGTAAAATATCGTACGCTGATCTTTGCAGTCGCTAAACACCATCATAAGTTAATTTACAGAGTTTATAAATCAAAATTAGTGATCAAACAAAAATATATAAAGATAAATGATGAATGTAAATTTGCAATAAAAACTCAACATTAATTTTAAATATCGGTAAATTATGCGGTAAACACAAACAGAATGAAACAACTATGCCCAAAATTTTCCTCCGAATTATAAAAACAGTTGTTACGAATTTAAACACGGAAAAAAATAATACTCAGTGATATTAAAGAAATAGTTAAATTCACTATTCGGTATTTTGATTTGTTTCAAAGTTGTAGTTTAGGGTACATTTCTTAGTAAAATAATTTACCTACAGCCGTTCAGTTCCATTCTACACATCAAGATATTCCAAAATTTCAGTTTTCAGAAATATGTGTAGCTTAAAAGATATTTCAAATCCTCGAAACACAGATTTACTTTCAACATTGCCTGCGAGTCTTAAAGAAGGTTGTCCATGCGCAGAGCTATAAGATATTGTTACGACGGTGGCTTTTTTAGTATCACACTTTTTTTTTTTGCTCTAGAATACAGAACACGTTATCATAAAACTCCAGCATTTTTGGGTTTGGACCTTTTTTGGGTTGCGGCCGCAATGGCTTCTGATGTGTTGCTTACTACTGTTTGTATGCGTCTCCGATGCTGTCGTGTACCTTGATCACGTTTGCATCAGCTACACTACATTACGTTTAAGCTGAAGTGGATGATAGATCAGCAGAAATCACTCGCAAATCTGAATGCATTTAGAGACTTCTGCAAGATCGGTACAGATATGATTGGAAGCTGTGTTAAAGTGTCGGGTGGTTACAAGGTTCCCCTAAGAAGAAAGATCTCATTATCGTAGGGCAGAATGTTCTGACGGCCATATACAGCTCTGAAAATGGAGTGAACGAGCTACAGTCCGTTAAAATGTGGAGGAGATTAGACAGATCATTGATTAATGATGAATGGCGTAGAAATGAACATTTTTGGGACTAGTCGCTATATTATGCATAGTAATTATTACCATGATATGTTCTAGGTAGTGCTAAAGGCGCCTGAGAAAGGAAGTTATCTCGTTTCCCCGCAATGTGAGAAAACTCGCCGTACTTAGGTGCCAGTAAACGGCATTTTGGTAACCATGTCTCATCAGGTTATTTAATCAACACTCCATAAAGCCCTATTCATTCGCTCTCACAACTATCAGCTGCTGACCGTGCATGGATCACATTCCACCCTCAGAAGAGACAAACAGGAAGTGTCGTCTGTGACAGACGTTCTGAAGCAGACTGAGCGAAGTTAAAACTCACGAATAATTTAGGTTAAATTTTCGAAATTCATGTACACACCGCAGTTTTTTCATAGTTTTTGCATGTTTCTTAATTCGTATCACTGTCTATAACGTGAATAAGTAATTTATTGCATAGGTATTATTATTTCTTATTTTGATTAACATTTTTCCTAATAAGTACGGTCACTACGTTTGAACACTGATATAACGGACGTTACAGTTATCATCTTACATTTCGTAAGTACCTATTTAAAACACAATCTTATACATAAAGGATATTCATCAATATGAAAGAAAATTACGAAATTTAATAGCAGGTGATTACGAATCTTTTCTGAAGACTGGTTTGATATAGCTCTTCAATAAAGGTGTTTGAGGATACGTCATACCGACAGATAACTTTAGTAAAGCTGTACCATAAATTTCTTTTCACCCGGTGTCGATTCAGTACTCCTTCGTTAATTATTCGATCTACATATCTAATTTTCAGCATTCTTCTGTTGCAGAACTCTTCAGAAGATTCTATTCTCTTTTTGTCCATACTATTTTCAGTCCACATGTCTCTTACGTACCAGGCTACACTCCAGCTAAATACTTTCTGAAAAACTACCTGATACCTAAATTTGTATATAATACCGTACTTCTTCTGGCAAACGTTATTCTTTCTATTGCCTGACTGTATTTTGTATTTTCTATACTCTGGCCATCGTCAGTTATTTTGCTGCCCAAATAACAAAACTCATCTACTACTTTTAGTGGTTTATTTCCTAATCTAATACACGCAGTATCGCTTTATACAGGGTGGTCCATTGATCGTGACCGGGCTAAATATCTCACGAAATAAGGGTCATACGAAAAAACTACAAAGAACGAAACTTGTCTAGCTTGAAGGGGGAAACCAGATGGCGCTATGGTTGGCCCACTAGATTGCGCTGCCATAGGTCAAACGGATATGAACTGTTTTTTTTTAAATAGGAACCCCCATTTTTTGTTACATATTCGTGTAGTACGTAAAGAAATGCGAATGTTTTAGTTGGACCACTTTTTTCACTTTTTGATAAAAGGCGCTGTAATAGTCACATACATCTGGCTCACAATTTTAGACGAACAGTTGGTAACAGGTAAGTTTTTAAAATTAAAATACATAACGTAGCTACGTTTGAACATTTTATTTCGATTGTTCCAATGTGGTACATGTACGTTTGTGAACTTATCATTTCTGAGAACGCATGCTGTTACAGCATGATTACCTGTAAATACCACATTAATGCAATAAATGCTCAAAATGATGTCTGTCAACCTCAATCCATTTGGCAATACGTGTAACGACACTCCTCTCAACAGCGAGTAGTTCGCTTTCCGTAATGTTGGCACATGCATTGACAATGCGCTGACGCATGTTGTTAGGCGTTGTCGATGAATCACACTAGCAAATTCCTTCAACTTTCCCCACAGAAAGAAATCCGGGGACGTCAGATCCGGTGAACGTGCGTGGTATGGTGCTTCGACGACCAAACCACCTGCCATGAAATATGCTATTCAAAACCGCTTCAACCGCACGCGAGCTATGTGCCGGACATCCATCATGTTGGAAGTACATAGCCATTCTGTCGTGCAGTGAAACATCTTGTAGTAACACCTTTAGAACATTACGTAGGAAATCAGCATACATTGCACCATTTAGTTTGCCGTCGATAAAATGGTGGGCAATTATCCTTTCTCCAATAATGCCGCACCATACATTAACCCGCCGAGGTCGCTGATGTTCCAGTTGTCGCCGCCATCGTGGATTTTCCGTTGCCCAATAGTGCGTATTATGCCGGTTTACGTTTCCGCTGTTGGTGAATGATGCTTCGTCGCTAAATAGTACTACTGCAAAAAATCTGTCATCGTCCCGTAATTTCTCTTGTGCCCAGTGGCAGAACTGTACACGACGTTCAAAGTCGTCGCCATGCAATTCCTGGTGCATAGAAATATGGTACGGGTGCAGTCGATGTTGATGTAGCATTCTTAACACCGACGTTTTTGAGATTCCCGATTCTTGCGCAATTTGTCTGCTACTGATGTGCGGATTAGCCGCGAAAGCAGCTAAAACACCTACTTGGGCATCATCATTTGTCGCAGGTCGTGGTTGACGTTTCACACGTAGCTGATCACTTCCTGTTTCCTTAAATAACGTAACTATCCGGCGAACGGTCCGGACACTTGGATGATGTCGTCCAGGATACCGAGCAGCATACATAGCACAAGCCCGTTGGGCATTTTGATCGCAATAGCCATACATCAACACGATATCGACCTTTTCCGCAACTGGTAAACGGTCCATTTTAACACGGGTAATGTATCACGAAGCAAATACCGTCCGCACTAGCGGAATGTTACGTGATACCACGTACTTATACGTTTGTGACTATTACAGCGCCATCTATCACAAAGCGAAAAAAGTGTTCCAACGAAAATATTCACATTTCTTTGCTACTAAACGAATATGTAATAAAAAATGAGGTTTCCTATTTTTAAAAAAGCAGTCGATATCCGTTTGACCTATGGCAACGCCATCTAGCGTGCCAACCATAGTGCAATCTAGTTTCCCCCTTCAAGCTTGACGAGTTGCGTTCTTTGTAAATTTTTCGTTTAATGCTTATTTCGTGAGATATTTGGCCCGCTCACTATCAATGGACCACTCTATATAATTACATTTCATTACCCTCGTTTCACTTTTGTTGATGTTCATATTAACTCCCATTCAAAACACTAGCCATTCACTCATCTGATCTTCCAATTCGCTGACACAACTTTAATTTCAGCAGCATACCTTAACGTTATTTTTTCTTCTCCCTAAATTTTTCACATTTCTCGTTCATTTCCTTTAATGATTGTTCGATTCACGTACTAAATAGCATGATGATCAGACTAAAACCCAGTGTTACTCCTCTTGTCAACAACAACAGCTCTTTATATCCTTCACTTGTAAGAGGTCCATGATTAAGGAATTTGTTGCTAGCGCACTCGAGCAGATGTAATTTCGATGGATTGCTCACGCGCTACCTGCGATATATAAGCTATAAGAGAATCTCAGACCAGAGAGCAGTGTTGTCAGCAGTAGGAAATGTGTAGCAGTAGTCGTGGTAGTAGCGAGCATTCGTTTGTATCGAGTTGGCTGGGCCGGTCGTGGGGAAAAGGATGGGGACCCTCCACGCCAACACCAATGTGGTGACCAAACGAAAAGTTCTACTGTCACCTCCGTAAACATGTTAGTTTTTGAATCAGGCGTCACAGGATGCAGGCTGTGATGTTGTCCATGCTTCTGGGTAAGATTACTCATTAACATGGTCCATCAGGAGATGGAAGTGATCGAAAACGATTGAAGGGTAGCGGTTGTAAGGGCAGAGGAAAAAAAGTGCCAAGGCAAGAGCCAAGGGACAAAAACCTCTGCGACAGTAGGGCGGGTAGTAAGGGCAGTAGCGACTTGCTATCTGCGACAGTGCATGCAAGGTATGGTTGTGTTAGTTCGAGGTATCGTGCATCGTTACCTTTGTCGTTTTTGGAGCTTGTTGCGGCGCTTGCTGCAGTTGCTGCGTCCCTGCAACAGTTCAAGGTCGTTGTAGATTAGTGGGCGATCGGTCATAGATCGGCTCACAGACGGTGTAGGGGGTGTATGTGGCTGCTTTGCGTGCTGTGTACAGTACGGTTTCCCTGCGGTTGCCTGTTTTTCGGCTGGTCAAACATCTGGGTTTCCAGTAATAACTGTGTTGCAGGGGCTCGCCAGTACTGTCGTGTTAGCGTTCTATGGACCATAGGTGTTTAGTTCCTAGCCAGTAATGTCTTGGGTCTGTTATGCTTCCATCTATGGTTGTGGTCGTAGTTACCCAGTGAAAGGATAAACGGGTGCGCGAGTGTCTCGTGTTATTGTACAGTCGTGTGGAGAGTTTTTGGAATACCTGCAAGATAATATCTTGCCGGTATTCCCGGTGAAGGTCCGCGATGCGAGTGTAGCGCGGAGCGTTGCTTATGATTTTGAGTGCTTTGTTCTGTATGGGCTGCAGACGGCGCAGGCGTGTGGGCGCAGCGTATCCCCAGACAGGGGCTGCGTACGTCATCAGGGGTCTAATAAGTGTCATGTACATGGACCTAGACACCCTCCTGTTCAGTGTGCTACGCCTGTTAAGCATAGGGTAGAGTTGTTTGAGCCTCGCGTTAGCTTTGTTGGTCACGTGTTGAATGTGGTCCCCCCAGAGTAGTTTCCTGTCCAGCCAGACACCGAGGTATTTGACCTTCTCGCGGAAACGTATTGGGCGTGTGTGTAGTGTTATTGGGTTGCAGTGCTGATGTTTGCGCAGTTGCTTCGGTCGTCTAGTGAACAGAACGGCCTCGCACTCGTCGACGTTTACTCTAACACGCCATTTCACCAGCCAAGGCTCCGCAGTTCTGAGTGCAGTCTTTAGTCGTGAGTTAATGTTAGACGGCTTCCAATCTTGCGCAAGGATGGCAGTGTCATCCGCGTAGATTGCTACCGTCGTGTTATGTGTAGCTGGGAGGTCGTTAATGTAGAGGTTAAACAGTAAGGGCCCTAGGATACTTCCTTGGGGTACTCCTGCCTGTATACCATGTCGTGTCGATTGTTTGCCCCGCACGTCGGTGTTGAAACTGCTGTCCGTGAGATATGAGTGTATGAGACGTACGAGCCCGTCGGGGAACCCTGCGTCGCTAAGTTTGCGTATTAGGCCGTTGTGCCATATACGATCGAAAGCCTTTTCGATGTCCAGGAACACCGCCCCAGTTGCCTTGTTTGTGTTGTATCCGTGTGTTATGTATTCAACCACGCGGAGGAGTTGTTGTGTTGTTGAGTGGTGATTCCTGAAACTGAATTGCTCCGGTCTCAGGGTGTCGTTTGTGATACAGTGCCTGGTGAGTCGTTTTAATATTACCTTCTCAACGATCTTGCTGAGCGCACTCAGCAGACTGATGGGTCGGTAATTTTGTGGGAGGGAGTGGTCTTTCCCCGGCTTCCTGAACATCAGGACCTTGACCGTCTTCCAAAAGGCGGGGAAGTGTTGGAGTGATGGCGGTGCCTGAGCGATGTAGTATAAGGTAAAAGCAGCCTCGCGCACATGTACTATTGTTATGTCAAGTCATATGCAATTTTTTTTTAAATCTCTTAATAATAATCTTTTTTATAAAAATTAAGTTTTGACAATCATTCGTCTCAATTTAAAGAATTTACTAATTTCTCCAATCCATGGTCATCACGATTATTGTAAGTAAAAATCAGTTGATTCTTTTTATACATGACTAATCTATCGGCGACCATTACACTGGGCTGTGACAAAAAAGACTTTTTATAGGAGCAGATATATACGCGTAATCCGGCGACCTTATTGAGGTACAAACTTTCAATTTGTTCAGTATGATCTTTCAGGGCCATGACGCAGCACTGCTGACGTCCAAAATTTACCAGTTTAAATTCACAATCAATTATTGAAAGGTTGTAAGTGAGACGCAATTTTATTGAGAGATTAGTCACGTTATTATTGTAAGGTTACGGAATAATAAACTGTTGGGAGGTTTCGCTGAATGTGAATGATATACTTATATTTTTTACTGTTGGGAGATATTTTTTGCTGTGGGAGGTTACACACTCTTACGGCTGCAATCTAGACTCTGTATGAGTTTTAGATAACTTCCGCTCCTAGTATTTTATTCCCACTACGTTCAGGATTTCAGAAGCTGTATCATAGTGAACACTGTCAAAAGCTTTACCTAATTATACAGATGATATAAATGGAGGCTTACCTTTATTCTGTCTCTCTTCTAAGATTAGTACTACCGTTCATGTTGCCTCACATACGACGGTTATTCGGAAAGTAAGGAACGTTCGGTCGCGAAATGGAAAATACAGTGAAAATCTGATGAAGCTTTGCACAGATGCGTTGAGCACTGTGTCTAGTACGCCAGTCGCTCGCACCATGTCGCTCTTTTCAGTTCTGAGCTCACAGTGAGGACGTTAATATGGCTAAAAGTTAGCGTCTCCCGCCAAGTATGAGTACCTGGCGAAAGATTTCGCCTGAAGCTATGCAATCTACATAACATAACTGTCATGCAGTTCGTTCTACACGACAATTCTCGGCTACACTCTGCAGGGGCAATGAAGATACTCCTCCAGTGTTTCCGATGGGAAGTGTTTGATCACCCACAATGCAGCCTGTAATTTGCTACCCCTGAGGTTCATCTCTGCTCAAATGAACCGCTGTCTATGAAGACAATATTTTGACACAGTCAACCAGCTGCAATTCAGAGTAGAAAATTGTCGAAAAGCACTGATGCCTGTCTTCTATAATGAGGTAATTGAAAAGTTGGTACAACGCTATGACATATGTCTAAGTCTGAGCGGCGACTGTGTGCAGAAGTATCTGGAAGGAGTAGCTAACCATTGCAAATAAAACAGTTTTGATTTTCACTGTGGTTTCCATTTCGCGACCTATTGTTCTACGCTTTCCGTGGAGCCCTTGTTCTGATGACTTCCTAGTACTGACATTTGTCAGCAACTGCCTTCTTTGGAAGTGAACTTAGTAGATTCTTCTTGACGTCTGAGGTTATTTCGCCTGTCTCATACAGGGTGTTTCAAAAATGACCGGTATATTTGAAACGGCAATAAAAACTAAACGAGCAGCGATAGAAATACACCGTTTGTTGCAATATGCTTGGGACAATAGTAAATTTTCAGGCAGACAAACTTTCGAAATTACAGTAGTTACAATTTTCAACAACAGATGGCGCTGCGGTCTGGGAAACTCTGTAGTAAGATATTTTCCACATATCCACCATGCGTAGCAATAATATGGCGTAGTCTCTGAATGAAATTACCCAAAACCTTTGACAACGTGTCTGGCGGAATAGCTTCACATGCAGATGAGATGTACTGCTTCAGCTGTTCAATTGTTTCTGGATTCTGGCGGTACACCTGGTCTTTCAAGTGTCCCCACAGAAAGAAGTCACAGGGGTTCATGTCTGGCGAATAGGGATGCCAATCCACGCCGCCTCCTGTATGTTTCGGATAGCCCAAAGCAATCACACGATCATCGAAATATTCATTCAGGAAATTAAAGACATCGGCCGTGCGATGTGGTCGGGCACCATCTTGCATAAACCACGAGGTGTTCGCAGTGTCGTCTAAGGCAGTTTCTACCGCCACAAATTCACGAAGAATGTCCAGATAGCGTGATGCACTAATCGTTTCGGATCTGAAAAATGGGCCAATGATTCCTTTGGAAGAAATGGCGGCCCAGACCAGTACTTTTTGAGGATGCAGGGACGATGGGACTGCAACATGGTGCTTTTCGGTTCCCCATATGCGCCAGTTCTGGTTATTGACGAAGCCGTCCAGGTAAAAATAAGTTTCGTCAGTAAACCAAATGCTGCCCACATGCATATCGCCGTCATCAATCCTGTGCACTATAACGTTAGCGAATGTCTCTCGTGCAGCAATGGTAGCGGCGCTGAGGGGTTGCTGCGTTTGAATTTTGTATGGATAGAGGTGTAAACTCTGGCGCATGAGACGATACGTGGACGTTGGCGTCATTTGGACTGCAGCTGCAACACGGCGAACGGAAACCCGAGGCCGCTGTCGGATCACCTGCTGCACTAGCTGCGCGTTGCCCTCTGTGGTTGCCGTACGCGGTCGCCCTACCTTTCCAGCACGTTTATCTGTCACGTTCCCAGTCCGTTGAAATTTTTCAAACAGATCCTTTATTGTATCGCTTTTCGGTCCTTTGGTTACATTAAACCTCCGTTGAAAACTTCGTCTTGTTGCAACAACACTGTGTTCTAGGCGGTGGAATTCCAACACCAGAAAAATCCTCTGTTCTAAGGAATAAACCATGTTGTCTACAGCACACTTGCACGTTGTGAACAGCACACGCCTACAGCAGAAAGACGACGTACAGAATGGCGCACCCACAGACTGCGTTGTCTTCTATATCGTTCACGTCACTTGCAGCGCCATCTGTTGTTGAAAATTGTAACTACTGTAATTTCGAAAGTTTGTCCGCCTGAAAATGTACTGTTGTCCCAAGCATATTGCAACAAACGGTGTATTTCTATCGCTGCTCGTTTAGTTTTTATTGCCGTTTCAAATATACCGGTCATTTTTGAAACACCCTGAATATACTGCATTCATATTGAAATAGTTTTATATGATTTGCTCTCCCAAGGACGTCACTAGTTATGAGGGAATCGTATCTACTTGCAGGTGTATTTTCAAATTGCTGTTTCACATTCTTTTCGCAGTACCACATCCTCATTTCATCATTTGTACTCCTTCTTGCCTTTCCATAATAATGTGTCCCTTCTGTACCTTCTTCCACCTTTTAAGATTCCTTTCTACTTTTTTAAGCATACAGATTGAAGCGGCGTGTGAAAATTTGTACCAAAGTAGGGAATCGAGCTGGGTCTGCCTCTTACTAAGCAGGTGCGTCAGCCACCAAGCCACTTTGGGAAACCTGATCACACCACTGCATGGACTACCCTGACCCGCCTCCTTCCTCCATCCAAACTTTCACTGTCGCCCCAGTCTACTTTAAATTTCCCCTTACATACAGACGAATGGAAAAACTAGTAGAAGCAGACCTCGGGGAAGATCAGTTTGGATTCCGTAGAAATACTGGAACACGTGAGGCAATACTGACTTTACGACTTATCTGAGAAGAAAGATTAAGGAAAGGCAAACCTACGTTTCTAGCATTTGTAGACTTAGAGAAAGCTTTTGACAATGTTGACAGGAATACTCTCTTTCAAATTCTAAAGGTGGCAGGGGTAAAATACAGGGAGCGAAAGGCTATTTACAATTTGTACAGATACCAGATGGCAGTTATAAGAGTCGAGGGACATGAAAGGGAAGCAGTGGTTGGGAAGGGAGTAAGACAGGGTTGTAGCCTCTCCCCGATGTTATTCAATCTGTATAATGAGCAAGCAGTAAAGGAAACAAAAGAAAAATTCGGAGTAAGTATTAAAATCCATGGAGAAGAAATAAAAACGTCGAGGTTCGCCGATGACATTGTAATTCTGTCAGAGACAGCAAAGGACTTGGAAGAGCAGTTGAACGGAATGGACGGTGTCTTGAAGGGAGGATATAAGATGAACATCAACAAAAGCAAAACGAGGATAATGGAATGTAGTCGAATGAAGTCGGGTGATGTTGAGGGTATTAGATTAGGAAATGAGACTCTTAAAGTAGTAATGGAGTTTTGCTATTTGGGGAGCAAAATAACTGATGATGGTCGAAGTAGAGAGGATATAAAATGTAGACTGGCAATTGCAAGGAAAGCGTTTCTGAAGAAGAGAAATTTGTTAACATCGAGTATAGATTTAAGCGTCAGGAAGTCATTTCTGAAAATATTTGTATGGATTGTAGCCATGTATGGAAGTGAAACATGGACTGTAAATAGTTTGGACAAGAAGAGAATAGAAGCTTTCGAAATGTGGTGCTACAGAAGAATGCTGAAGATTAGATGGGTAGATCACATAACAAATGAGGAGGTACTGAATAGGATTGGGGAGAAGAGGAGTTTGTGGCACAACTTGACCAGAAGAAGGGATCGGTTGGTAGGACATGTTCTGAGGCATCAAGGGATCACCAGTTTAGTATTGGAGGGCAGCGTGGAGGGTAAAAATCGTAGGGGGAGACCAAGAGATGACTACACTAAGCAAATTCAGAAGGATGTAGGTTGCAGTAGGTACTGGGAGATGAAGAAGCTTGCACAAGATAGAGTAGCATGGAGAGCTGCATCAAACCAGTCTCAGGACTGAAGACCACAACAACAACAACAACAACAACAACAACATACAAACAGAATTACTGAGCTCCTCTACATTTTGAAATAGCACCTCAGCATCGAACGTAAATGGGGGATCCAGCGTGAAACACAGGTGCAGCTACTTATACAAATTAAATGGCACAACTTCAGAGACTTTGCTGGTCTCATACGGATAGGATTTTATGTATATAGGCTGCAGCGGCGAGTGAAAATTTGTTCCGAGGCCGAGAATGGAACCGGGTCTCCTGCCTCACTCGCTGCTTCAGTCTATAAACATGAAAAATAATATCTCCATAAGACCAGTAAAGTATCCGAAATTGAGTCATTACATTCCTTTCCACAGCTTACAATATCCTAACATCTGAGCTCTTTATAATCATTATTTATTCATGAAACGTTCCTATATGGGAATATATTCTAGTCTTACTCAGGCATTTTTATAAAGCTTTTCTTTTCTCTTCCATCCATTTCTACTCACCACTTTACGCTTCTTGTGAGTTCTCCTGTTTTTTTTTCTTTTTTTAGAAGTCTCTGTTTCGCTCTGATTACTTAATGTGTTTTTCTCTTTTTTTCTCGTCTTCAGCCAAATTCAGTCTCTCACGTAGATTCATGGGTACATTACACCAGGTGTTAAATTTGCTTTCACAACACGCGCGAAATTCGTTGATATAATATGTACATGATGAAAACAACTTCACCATCGTGCACAGGACTGATCATTGTGCCGTGAAGCCTCGAAATCAGTGTGCTAATGAATTTCATAAAAATATAGCTGTCAGGTGTATTTACCTTCTCCATAACATGAACCTCGCAGCAGCTGATGTACTGAAATCATGTCGCTCATCAACAGAAATTTCTTAATTATACTAAATATTATAGTGGCATTATGGTCTACAGACACCATAAATCTTCTGAATTATAACAATCTGAAAAATTAATTATGAGATATCTCAAGAATTAAATCTGAAATTCCAAATACAATGTTTGGCCGACGAGTTGCACCACAAATGCAACTGACTGGTTTGTAATGACACTTTAATTTTAGATAATGCTCCATCTTCCAAATAAAATGCAGAGTGAATATACGGAATTTCCAAAAGATTCATACTTCAAAAGACTGTGTCTTCTACATGAATGAAGAAAGTTATTGGGTAAAATTTAATTTACTCATAGGACTACGAAGATTTTATTCTCAATTAAGAGTCAACTAATGTCATACAGGCACTCACAAAAATGCAAACTTGGGTTGTTATTGATGATTTTCACCTGAAGATGGCTGACTGAACGGTTTTCAGCCGAAACATCGTGGCAGGATGTCGACGTCATCAGGCTGCAAGCCTGGAACCACATGGAATAAACCTTGAATTACTTTTAAATTTTCTCTAGGATCGAAGTTTCGATTTACCTTTAAAAAAGGTTCAGTTTTACCTCCATAGGATACATAAGATACATCCAGACAACACCTTGTCCCACACGTTAGCAAGCAGCTCTTGCGCTGCAGTATTCAGTGTTGTTGCTATGCGGCGTCAGCTCATCCAAAGTTGTTGAAAGAATGGGAGGGGAGACATAAACGGAGTCTTCCAGAAACATACGCCCAGCACCCCACCTACGCAGCCGGGAACTAGTCGCATACCGTGAGAAGAGGCGGCCTTGGAGCTGAAAGGTGCAATGCAGGATCCGCTTGCGCTGCAGGAGGTTCAGTGCTGTACCGTGACAGAAATCGCACCGCAGACCTTAAGTGCAGCTGTTGAAACAGTGAACGCTGAAAGCCTTTTGTGGCGGTGTTATCGCGACCCTAACCCGATACAAACTGAGCGACGAACGAGCCAGCGAGTGAGAGGACGATCTTGCTGAACCAGGGAGACACCTACCGGCAACCACGAAACCACTTCTGCCGGCAGCTCACAACTGGCACCAACGTAACCTGCTTTCTGAACGTAAGTTAATAGTAACATCAAGTTTCAAACAACATTCCAGCAAATTGTACAGTTTTGTGAAATTGGATACATGTTTCTGAAATACGAGTATTTGTCATATGAGTGAAGAGCATCACTCCCCACTGTTGTAATAGCTACATGTTTTGAGACCTGTAAATCCGTTATTTACTAAAGCAGTCGGCACACGGAGTGTGCATTCGTATGTTGAGCGTTGAGTGTGCCGAGTTTCTATGCCATAGCGCGGAGAAAGCACGTTGGGGAATCTTTTCGAACGTCCATGGTAGTATCTAGCATGTGAGATATTCTGAACGTGCGTTTGAAAATAGACTAATGCGATGGAAGGACACCTTCGGCAGATGACGCCATCTCTCTTCAATATGGAGTCGCGGGACGCAATTTTGGCTTTAAACTGGGCATATATATATATATATATATATATATATATATATATATATATATATATATATATACTTATTCTACGCACCACCAAGTTGCGAACCTCTCGAAAAGCCGTCGCTAACTATACTATTCATTGTAATAAAATGACAAGAAACGTTATATTGGTGGTTAAATAATTATTGTAACTTGCGTGTTCTGAAAATATACTCCTTTAAGGCAACAGAAAATTGAGGAGTGACCAAAAACGCATTGCTATTGGTAAAGTTTGTTATAATTAACTAACAACTACAGAGGTATCTCTTTAATCAGCGTTGTGGGTAAAATCTTCTCAGGTATTGTTGAAAGGAAAGTGCGAGTATTAGTTGAGGACCAATTGGATGAAAATCAGTGTGGGTTTAGGCCTCTTAGAGGTTGTCAGGATCAGATCTTTAGCTTACGGCAAATAATGGAGAAGTGTTATGAGTGGAACAGGGAATTGTATCTATGCTTTATAGATCTAGAAAAGGCATATGACCGGGTTCCTAGGAGGAAGTTATTGTCTGTTCTACAAGATTATGGAATAGGAGGCAAACTTTTGCAAGCAATTAAAGGTCTTCACATGGATACTCAGGTAAAATGAGTTCATGGTTCAGAGTAGTTTCAGGGGTAAGACAAGGCTGCAACCTGTCTCCACTGTTGTTCATATTATTTATGGATCATATGTTGAAAACAATAGACTGGCTGGGTGAGATTAAGATATGTGAACACAAAATAAGCAGTCTTGCATATGCGGATGACTTAGTTGTGATGGCAGATTCGATTGAAAGTTTGCAAAGTAATATTTCAGAGCTAGATCAGAAATGTAAGGGCTATGGTATGAAGATTAGCATCTCCAAAACGAAAGTAATGTCAGTGGGAAAGAAATATAAACGGATTGAGTGCCAAATAGGAGGAAAAAAGTTAGAACAGGTGGACGGTTTCAAGTACTTAGGATGCATATTCTTACAGGATGGCAACATAGTGAAAGAACTGGAAGCGAGGTGTAGCAAAGCTAATGCAGTGAGCGCTCAGCTACGATCTACTCTCTTCTGCAAGAAGGATGTCAGTACCAAGACTAAGTTATCTGTGCACCGTTCAATCTTTCGACCAACTTTGTTGTATGGGAGCGAAAGCTGGGTGGATTCAGGTTACCTTATCAACAAGGTTGAGGTTACAGATATGAAAGTAGCTAGGATGATTGCAGGTACTAGTAGATGGGAACAATGGCAGGAGGGTGTCCACAATGAGGAAATCAAAGAAAAACTGGGAATGAACTCTACAGATGTAGCAGTCAGGGCGAACAGGCTTAGATGGTGGGGTCATGTTACACGCATGGGAGAAGCAAGGTTACCCAAGAGACTCATGGATTCAGCAGTAGAGGGTAGGAGGATTCGGGGCAGACCGAGGAGAAGGTACCTGGATTCGGTTAAGAATGATTTTGAAGTAATAGGTTTAACATCAGAAGAGGCACCAATGTTAGCACTGAATAGGGGATCATGGAGGAACTGTATAAGGGGGGCTATGCTCCAGACTGGACGCTGAAAGGCATAATCAGTCTTAAATGATGATGATGATGATGATAATGTTATAATTAAATGTCAGTTAGTGACGATTAAGGCTTTCAGGAGAGAATAAGATGCGAAATATGCCCCTAAATTATATATGGCCAGTGTAGTGTGCGTTCCCGACCCCAACCTTCCCCACAAGTCATACATGAATAGTAGATCAGTAGCACAGCAGATAAAAGAATATGATGACAAACATCTGCCGTTAAGAAAGGAACGTCTTGACCTCCCTATGGATGCTGTTAGAAGACAGAAACTGATAAGACGCTGCAGCTCGACAATGTTAATCTGTGTGTATAATGTTCTCTGAAGGAGGCTGAGGTGCATCCATCAAGGAATTACTGAATGTTTAGGTTAGGTCAGGGTACTGATGAAGAGTTACCTCAGGCCGCTGAAGAATAAAGTGTGCATGTGAACTGCCACCAGTTGAAGGTGACATTGAAGATGCCTCTCGAAGGGAAGAGGCTGTTAAATTTGTTTCCGTTTGCTATGGTTAAGGATTGAGTATCAGTCCTCACTCGGTGAAGGCTGCAACTGATGACTATAATTAGCTGCCTCCATATTTATATCATTTCATTGTAAGCTAGTCAGTTTTGGTACTGTTTCTCTAGAGTGAAAAAGAAAGAAGAGATGCTGACGAGCTCGTCTCATGTAATATACGGCTGGTTCGTGTACAACTGGTCCCAAACACATTTTTACATAAAGTTAAACTGTATCGCAGTATTTGTAATGGGACTTCTATAAGACTGACTGACTATTGTCCCTTCGTTTTTGCCCCATAGGCCCCTACCATCTTCATGGCGACTGAAATTTTTATTTATGTATACTACAGAGAGAACAACCTGAGTAGAATGTGGGCAAGGGAGGAAATGTTCGTTATAACCTAACAATACCAACACATTTTCCGTAATGTGTGAAACCAAGGGGGTGGGTGTGGAATACTTCACGTCCGTCCCAAAAATAAGAGAAAAATACAAAATTTGTTAACTGTTGTTCACTTATATTAACTACCTACTTTCTAAAGATTTACTGATGTGTTAGTAGCGACCTAAACACGAAAATATCTTTCAACACATTTTAAACACCATCAACGCAGTTTCAATGATGTGTGCTATAAAGGAGGGGTCAATTACTGTCCAAAAATCAAAATGACAACTTCATTACTTGTTGTTGAGGTTTACTCACAACATACTATTTAAAAAGATACTGATGTTAAGTAAAGACAATAAATATTTTTTCCAAAATTCTGAAACTTAAAGTAACTCACTAGATTACAATATTTTCAAAAGGTGGCCACAAAGTATTGCCTTCCCCAATGGTATTATGAGTATTAACAGAGCTAACGTACCAATTTCACCACCGTCCTATCCGTAAACAGTGTGATTTGCCACCCAGTTACAGCCGACAACTGCCGCTGGTAAGCCCTGCGATCGCATGGACTGCATTGAGGGTCACGTACTACATACACAAGTCTCATCGTTTCCGAGCCTTCAGCAGCACGGTGAAGTTGGCACCCTCAGTATTGGCGTTCGAAAGCACAGTCCGCGTTTCTAAGTTCTTAAGGGACATCTGGGCCAGTCTGAGAGAAGTGGATCTTGTTGCTGGTGTGGTCTTCAGTCCAGAGACTGGTTTGATGCAACTTTTAACATTTTTAAATGTTCGGATATTAAGTTGCCGTCTCTTTATCTAAGAATAGATGATGAATGCAGCTAGCCGCTATCTCTGTGTAATGTCTTATCTGTATAGACGTGTATCTGTTGCCTTTAAGATCCCTTCAGCTTCACACATAAATCTATACAGTAAAGTAAGGCCCTCCCAGTTCTTGGCTGATCCGTGATAAGACAGGCGAAAAATTAGACTAATGGAGGATATTAGTATTATCTCTATTTTCTTTCGCCCTCTCTCTTTCTCTCCTTTATCTATGTACAGTTTTAATATATTATTTCATTACGTGAAATCAGGCAAATAGGATCTTTGGTGGAGTCCTTCGTCTTGGTAATCAGCGGCTGGCTTGCTGTAAGAGATCTTTACATTTATTATTACTGTTTAACACTGCAGTCAGTCTGGAGACTCAATCGTTTGGAAAATTTGTTCCTTTTACGGAAGATTGCGAATTTCAGATGTGTACGAAGCCTTTTTGGACGATTTAACACAGACTCAGTGATTGCAGGCTCTCTTCGACACAGCTGAAACTTCCCCACTAATTACAGGGCCAACGTGATCATCAAAAGATTCAGAAAAAACTGATTCGTTCATTCACTCCAGAACAAAACAGTCACAAACCTTATTGATGGAGGAAATTGTGTATTAAATCCTCCTCCATTACGTATCCAGATCTCCGGTGATTCCACGCCTTAATTATTTTCCTTTTACAGTCTCTTTCTCTTCAAACAAACCGCTAGTGGCACAAATATTAATTGGCTCGCTTTAGCGAGAAGAAAAGCAGAATATGTGTCTCTCAGAAACACGTCAATCCCTCAACAGATACTCCAGAAGCTGTCCTAGTTACCACTCTAACAATCATGGAGATGCATATATGCATCTCTGTTATTTCAAAGAATAAACGCACTAGAAAATATTTTGGCGTCGTCGAGCTGTCGCCGCATATATTACTAGAAAATCAGATCAGATAACTTTTCCAAAGTGAATGAATGTGGATGGTTTGATTGAAAATGATTAATTGGTGCGTGGTAGAGGGTATTTTCTGTGGGGACATCACAAACTCTCCATGCCACTCTATCCTGTGCAAGCTTCTTCATCTCCCAGTACCTACTGCAAGCTACATCCTTCTGAATCTGTTTAGTGTATTCATCTCTTGGTCGCCCTTTACGATTTTTACCCTCCACGCTGCTCTCCAATACTAAATTGTTGATCCCTTTGAAGCGTCCCCTTTGAAAAATTTATACACGACTGTGCTTAAACTGACACAATATTTACGTTTCACAAATCACTTACCTCACAAAAATCTTGGTCACTCGAACTACTGCAACACAGCGAGCGCCACTACTGCCAGCTAAATAAAAGATTCAAACTACTGAAGGCACTAACTACTGATAGGCATAGTTAGCAAATGAAAGATTTTAATAGAGAACAAACAATGTATTTACCTTAATGATCATAATATATATAGCAGTTCATGCCAACCAGTCTTACAAATTTCACAACTCCGCCATCTCTCTCCCCACATCCACCACGGCTGGCGGCTCACCTCCAACTGCGCAACCCTACGCGCTGTTCACATCCAGCTGCCGCTGCCCAACGCTACTATGGCAGACAACAATGCAAACTAGCCACAGACTGAACACAGCACAGCCAGTGATTTTCAAACAGAGCGCTACGTAACGTTGCCAATAAGAAAACATAAACAGCCTACTTACACCTTGATGCCTCAGAATATGCCCTACTAACCGATAAGCCCTACCAACCGAAGGGGTGTTGAACCCACTCGATTCTTCTGTTTTCCGCAGTCCGAAGTGCCAGCACTCGGCTCGGTCTCCGCGTAAACACCGGCCACTCGGAGCCGAAGCCACGTTGGCGGCGAACAAAGCGACGCGGTGCGGAGAACCGGCCGGCTACCGGCTGTGGCAGCGCGAGCTGATCGCCCCCGCACGGCCGCGGGTCCCCAGAGGACAAGGGAACAGCGGCTGACCCGTCCTTGGCCGCCTCAGACACATAACTCACGGCCCGCCTGCAGATAGCATCGCGGCCGGGAGGTCGCTACGCCGCCGCCGCCCGTCCCCCGGCGTGCAGGCCTGCCCGCACCCAGCCTCCGTTGCACCAGTCCCGCTGCAACCTTGCACGCTGCGCCAGCACGCTGCTACCTTCCGGGACCTGTTTTGTAAACAGCGGGGCAGGAGTGGCTTCTCCAAATAGCGACACGTCACAAGGCTTCCATCCAGTCACTCACTGGTCAGTCTGGCCTGGCAACGGAAGACAGCAAAACGAAAGCTGAAATTTTAAATTTAGCATTTGAGAAATCTTTCACGCAGAAGGATCGTACAAATATACCGTCTGAGATTTCAGATATTCGCAAAAGTTCTGGCAACCAAACGATAACTGTGAACAAGAATTTTCGAAGTTCGTCAAACAATTCAAAATGGTGAATATGTATGTCCCTAAGGGTCCATCGATTGCTCCCAACTGGCAGTGTAATCTCGTAGCAATCCAAATGAAGATTTTCAGGGTTGGATTCGTCATATGTGCTTGAACCAGCTTGAAGATGGACTGAAAGATCTCCGTCAGGGTCTCCATTACAGCTCTGCAAATAATAAATCAGGTAAATCAGCATCGTCTTCTTCTGAATCAGATACTTGGTTTAATGAGCCACCACAACGTACACTTCTGAATAATGGACTGTTTGCACAGAACATGTACTAGTGGCTATATTGCTTAATTTGTGGAGGACAAGTTACAACATATGAAAAATATGGTCCCTTGGTTACCATATTAATTTTCATATCAGTTAGAAGTGGTTGTAGTTGCTGGTTTTGCCATGAATCTGACAATTTGTATAAGCACTTCTCACAAATGGTATATACGAATTGTTTATAAGTAACTTCATAAAAAAACATTTTAATTTTAAATCTACTTTGCCAAAATGCAGTAATATCAAAAAAAGACATTGTGATCAAAGCGAGTGTTTGCCACGGAACTGGAATTCCCGCTCTTATTTTTGAAGAAGCTTTTATTGCATCATTTACTATTTCATTAATCATGGGAACATTTTCACTTCTATCAAATATATAACATTCTGGCAGTCTATATGAATTTAACATAAAATTGAATTTTGAATAACGGAATTCCAGTAAAATATCTTCTCTTATGGTTTGTGGTACCTCTAATTGATAAACATCTAAGGCATTTTGAAGTCTTCCACAAACAGCAATACGTGCAAGTTTGTACAAAGTGTCCATTATACAGAAATGTTCTTACTGTTTCTGGCAGCTCGTCACAGACAATAGACGTTCTCGACGTGAAATCAGAGGACTTACTGTGAAGACAACAATTTCATGCCCCTTTTATACTTCACTCGTTGGTAAGCAACTTCAGTTATCAATACTCACACGTCTGACACTCCAAAAAGACAACTTTTACACGCGCCAACCTTTTGCTGGCGTGGGTGCTTGCTCAGATAATTGTCCTAAAAGGACAAATTACCTCGGCGGGACAGTGACGCCGCCATCGCGACCTTGGGGGGCCCCCTTTTTTTTATCAGTTGCTGACCCTCGAATCATCAAACGACGACGCGTCATGTTTCGATTCATGAGGGTATGGAGGACATAGTGATAGACATCCCTGGGGTTGTGATGCAGCTGAATGGGCTGAAAATACGCCAGGTCCTGATGCGATTCCAATTCGGTTTTACAGAGAGTACTCTACTACTTTGGCTCCTTACTTAGCTTGCATTTATCGCCAATCTCTTGCCCAACATAAAGTCCCGAGCGACTGGAAGAAAGCGCAGGTGACGCCTGTATATAAGAAGGGTAGAAGGACGGATCCTCAAAATTACAAACCAATATCCTCAACATCGGTTTGTTGCAGGATTCTATAATATATTCTCAGTTCGAATAAAATGAATTTCCTTGAGACAGAGAAGTTTCTGTCCATGCATCAGCACGGCCTTAGAAAGCATCGCACCTGCGAAACGCAACTTGCCCTTTTTTCACATGATATCTTGCGAACCATGGATGAAGGGTATCAGACGGATGCCATATTCCTTGACTTCCGGAAAGCGTTTGACTCGGTGACCCACTGAAGACTCCTAACTAAGGTACGAGCATATGGGATTGGTTCCAAAATATGTGAGTGGCTCGAAGACTTCTTAAGTAACATATCCCAGTACGTTGTCCTCGATGGTGAGTGTTCATCGGAGGTGAGGGTATCATCTGGAGTGCCTCAGGGTGAAACGTCCACTTTGAAAAATTTTACATGACTGTGCTTAACCTGACACACAATATTTTTAGCGCAACGCAATCTGACTTTCAAAAATCCCTACAAAGGAATGGCCCTGACTAACATTAACCTGTACCTTTCACAAATCACTTACCTCACAAAAATCCTCATTACTCGAACTACTGCAATACAGCGAGCGCCACTACTGCCAGCTAAATAAAAAATTCAAACTACGGAAGGCACTAACTACTGATATGCATAGTTAGCAAATGAAAGATTTTAATAGAGAACAAACAATGTATTTACCTTAATATTCATAATTGACATCCAGTCTTACAAATTTCAAAACTCCGCCATCTCTCTCCCCACATCCACCACTGCTGGCGGCTCACCTCCAACTGCGCATCGCTACGCGCTGTTCACATCCAGCTGCCGCTGCCCAACACTACAATGGCAGACAACAACGCAAACTACCCACAGACTGCACACAGCACAGCCAGTGATTTTCATATAGAGCGCTACGTAACGTTGCCAATAAGAAAACATAAACAGCCTACTTACATAAAGAAAACATAAACAGCCTACTTACAAGGGAAGTATGGTAGCTCCGCTGTTGTTTTCTATCTACGTAATTGATCTTTTGGATAGGGTGGATAGCAATGTGCCGCTGTTTGCTGATGATGCTGTGGTTTACGGGAAGGTGTCGTCGTTGAATGACTGTAGGAAGATTCAAGATGACTTGGACAGGATTTGTGATTGGTGTAAAGAATGGCAGCTAACTCTAAATATAGATAAATGTAAATTTATGCAGATGAATAGGAAAAAGAATCCCGTAATGTTTGAATACTCCATTAGTAGTGTAGCGCTTGACACAGTCACATCGATTAAATATTTGGGCGTAACATTGCAGAGCGAGATGAAGTGGGACAAGCATGTAATGGCAGTTGTGGGGAAAGCGGATAGTCGTCTTCGGTTCATTGGTGGAATTTTCGAAAGATGTGGTTCATCTGTAAAGGAGACCGCTTATAAAACACTAATACGACCTATTCTTGAGTACTGCTCGAGCGTTTGGGATCCCTATCAGGTCGGATTGAGGGAGGACATAGGAGCAATTCAGAGACGGGCTACTAGATTTGTTACTGGTAGGTTTGATCATCACGCGAGTGTTACGGAAATGCTTCAGGAACTCGGATGGGAGTCTCTAGAGGAAAGCAGGCGTTTTTTTCGTGAATAGCTACTGCGGAAATTTAGAGAACCAGCATTTGAGGCTGACTGCAGTACAATTTTACTGCCACCAACTTATATTTCGTGGAAAGACCACAAAGATAAGACAGATTAGGGCTCGTACAGAGGCATATAGGCAGTCATTTTTCCCTCGTTCTGTTTGGGACTGGATCAGGGAGAGAAGATGCTAATTGTGGTACGAGTAACCCTCCACCACGCACCGTACGGTGAACTGCGGAGTATGTATGTAGATGTAGAAGTCGCGCATTTTATGATCATCCAACAGTAGTTGCCTATTTACGCAATGAACCGCCGTAGGGTGTGTGACAGAAGTTATTTACAAGTATATTCCGTTCGTAGTTGGGTGGTTATAAGGGGATCCCCGACAGTTGCTGTGGCTGCACGCAGCAACTTCGCGTGCCTACCTCAATCACGCCATTATGTGGACGTTTCTGTGGCAACGACTCAGTGTTGTCGCAGCTATGTATAGGATACAGGGGAATATTCGATACGAGCCGTCGCCTTTGACCACTGACGTAGGAAATATGCAACAAACGACTTAAACAATATAACGACTATAGCCTTATGTTATTGACGATCTTTTCAAACGGCCTAAGCTGAAGATAAGTCTGTCAACACTGAAAGATTATAGGCCGTCTCACTTACCTCCTTCCATTTACATTCTATAGAGAAATGTTAGACATGAGTTGTCAGCTATGACCACAGGCAAAGGAGACATAGGACAGGCGCCATAAACAATATGGCGACCGTAATGTGATGTTATTAACGATCTTTTCAAACGGGCTAAGCTGAAGATAAGTCTGTCAACACTTGCTTGTCTCCTTCCATATTTTACATGCTAAATTTATCTACCCATTGTCACGACTGACGATGGACAGGGCACTTAAGTTTCATCCCGACAAAAGTGTTCTGCGGCTTTGTTCTGGTTTATGCGAGTCAAGAAGCCACGTCCACGCGAGAGGGCTCACGAAACTCCCCTGTTAATCAAGGCTAAGACAGGGTTAGCAGTATTCGGCACGGTTTGGCTCTATAGAAGACGGGGGGTGGAAGCCTCTCGTGCTGGCTGCCACTTTACAATTTATGGTGAGGAATCACAAATCATGGAATGTCTGGGCCTATGGAGTGAGACGAGAAGCCTGTCTGAGTTCCCACCACACTGTTTAGGCTTCTGGAAATTCATAAGCGTATAAGCAACGGTCTGATTCGCCCATCGGCTACTTACATCAGACGGGAATTTCTAGAGTAAACTGGTAAGGAAGATGTGCAGAGTCGGGAGTAGGGCACGTGAAAACAGACACTGTGGGTTTCGATGCCGATGGTGAAAGGTCGCTGATTTTGGATGATGGATGAGACTACACGATGTCCGATGCCTGACAAGCGAGATTCTGGTTCTTGATTACAATCAAGCAAGGCTGATTTACCGCTACAGCACATTGGTGAAAGTCTGCATCAGCATCGGAGATAGTCGGCGTTGGTGCTTGCAAAGGGGACCTATAGTTGCCACACTACCGTTAATCCCAGTTCCAGTGATAGTACCATTTTGATTCGTTATTCAGTCAACCACTACAGTAAAAAATTTGATGAGTTCTGTTCGTATTAGTTATTGAATGTGCAGCTAGGATACGAAAGTGCAACCAACCCTCCCCCACCTGACAGTTACTTAATATCTTTATTGCAATTGCTTTTTCTAGTAGTCATGTCACTGTGTCTTACGCTTTGCCATTGCTCTTAATATAAAGAAACATTAACTTAATTTTATTTGTAATTCATTTGAAACAACTTGGAGTTTTCTGTAGTTACTACTACTACTACTGCTACTAATAATCATAATAATAATAATTAATTATTATTATTATTATTATTATCCTTTTCTCAGACGTTATTTCTGGTTAAAAATGGAAAGTGACGCGGACCTTGATCAAGCGTGACTTCCTTTTCACTGTACAGTATATGTTATATTGCATTTAGGAACTTTCGGGTAATTGAACATGTATCCATAATTACAGATTTCTGTAGTTGTATATATAACTTTGGATGTAGCTGTATTGCGTTGATGTACTGGTGGATATTGTATGGTATGACTCCTGTAGTTGATAGTATAATTGGTATAATGCCAACTTTATCCTGATGCCACATGTCCTTGACTTCCTCAGCCAGTTGCATGTATTTTTCAATTTTTTCTCCTGTTTTCTTCTGTATATTTGTTGTATTGGGTATGGATATTTCCATTAGTTGTGTTAATTTCTTCTTTTTATTGGTGAGTATGATGTCAGGTTTGTTATGTGGTGTTGTTTTATCTGTTATAATGGTTCTGTTCCAGTATGATTCGTATTCATCATTCTCCAGTACATATTGTGGTGCATACTTGTGTGTGGGAACGTGTTGTTTTATAAGTTTATGCTGTAAGGTAAGCTGTTGATGTATTATTTTTGCTACATTGACATGTCTTCTGGGGTATTCTGTATTTGCTAGTATTGTACATCCGCTTGTGATGTGATCTACTGTTTCTATTTGTTGATTGCAAAGTTTGCATTTATCTGTTGTTGTATTTGGATCTTTAATAATATGCTTGCTGTAAAATCTGGTGTTTATCGTTTGCAATCATGAATCCTTCCGTCTCACTGTATTTATTGCCTTTTCTTAGCCATGTGTTGGATGCGTCTTCATCGATGTGTGGCTGTGTTAGATGATACGGGTGCTTGTCATGTAGTGTTTTCATTTTCCAAATTACTTTCTTCCTATCTGTTTATGTTATGTGATCTAAAGGGTTGTACAAGTGGTTATGAAATTGCAGTGGGGTAGCCAATGTATTTATATGAGTGATTGCTTTGTGTATTTTGCTAGTTTCTGCTCGTTCTATAAAGAATTTTCTTAAATTGTCTTCCTGTCCATAATGTAGGTTTTTTATGTCGATAAATCCCCTTCCTCCTTCCTTCCTGCTTATTGTGAATCTTTCTGTTGCTGAATGTATGTGATGCATTCTATATTTGTGGCATTGTGATCGTGTAAGTGTATTGAGTACTTCTGGGTCTGTGTTGCTCCATTTCACTACTCCAAAAGAGTAAGTCAATATTGGTATAGCATAAGTACACTCCTGGAAATTGAAATAAGAACACCGTGAATTCATTGTCCCAGGAAGGGGAAACTTTATTGACACATTCCTGGGGTCAGATACATCACATGATCACACTGACAGAACCACAGGCACATAGACACAGGCAACAGAGCATGCACAATGTCGGCACTAGTACAGTGTATATCCACCTTTCGCAGCAATGCAGGCTGCTATTCTCCCATGGAGACGATCGTAGAGATGCTGGATGTAGTCCTGTGGAACGGCTTGCCATGCCATTTCCACCTGGCGCCTCAGTTGGACCAGCGTTCGTGCTGGACGTGCAGACCGCGTGAGACGACGCTTCATCCAGTCCCAAACATGCTCAATGGGGGACAGATCCGGAGATCTTGCTGGCCAGGGTAGTTGACTTACACCTTCTAGAGCACGCTGGGTGGCACGGGATACATGCGGACGTGCATTGTCCTGTTGGAACAGCAAGTTCCCTTGCCGGTCTAGGAATGGTAGAACGATGGGTTCGATGACGGTTTGGATGTACCGTACACTATTCAGTGTCCCCTCGACGATCACCAGTGGTGTACGGCCAGTGTAGGAGATCGCTCCCCACACCATGATGCTGGGTGTTGGCCCTGTGTGCCTCGGTCGTATGCAGTCCTGATTGTGGCGCTCACCTGCACGGCGCCAAACACGCATACGACCATCATTGGCACCAAGGCAGAAGCGACTCTCATCGCTGAAGACGACACGTCTCCATTCGTCCCTCCATTCACGCCTGTCGCGACACCACTGGAGGCGGGCTGCACGATGTTGGGGCGTGAGCGGAAGACGGCCTAACGGTGTGCGGGACCGTAGCCCAGCTTCATGGAGACGGTTGCGAATGGTCCTCGCCGATACCCCAGGAGCAACAGTGTCCCTAATTTGCTGGGAAGTGGCGGTGCGGTCCCCTACGGCACTGCGTAGGATCCTACGGTCTTGGCGTGCATCCGTGCGTCGCTGCGGTCCGGTCCCAGGTCGACGGGCACGTGCACCTTCCGCCAACCACTGGCGACAACATCGATGTACTGTGGAGACCTCACGCCCCACGTGTTGAGCAATTCGGCGGTACGTCCACCCGGCCTCCCGCATGCCCACTATACGCCCTCGCTCAAAGTCCGTCAACTGCACATGCGGTTCACGTCCACGCTGTCGCGGCAGGCATGCTACCAGTGTTAAAGACTGCGATGGAGCTCCGTATGCCACGGCAAACTGGCTGACACTGACGGCGGCGGTGCACAAATGCTGCGCAGCTAGCGCCATTCGACGGCCAACACCGCGGTTCCTGGTGTGTCCGCTGTGCCGTGCGTGTGGTCATTGCTTGTACAGCCCTCTCGCAGTGTCCGGAGCAAGTATGGTGGGTCTGACACACCGGTGTCAATGTGTTCTTTTTTCCATTTCCAGGAGTGTATTTATAGCTTTTGTCTTGTTTCATGCTGTCAATTCTGTTTTCAGTATTTTTGTTGTTATTTAATATTTGTATTATCTATTCCTATTTTTTGTCTGTATCCTAGATATTTATAGGCATCTGTTTCTTCCATCGCCTCTATGCAGTCGCTGTGGTTATCCAATATGTAATCTTCTTGTTTAGTGTGTTTTCCCTTGACTATGCTACTTTTCTTACATTTGTCTGTTCCAAAAGCCATATTTATATCATTGCTGAATACTTCTATATCTTTAGTAATTGGTTGAGTTGTTGATTTGTTGCTGCCAGTAGTTTTAGATCACCCATGTATGGCAAATGTGTGATTTTGTGTGCGTATGTTCCAGTAATATTGTATCCATAATTTGTATTATTTAGCATGTTGGATAGTGGGTTCAGAGCAAGGCAGAACCAGAAAGGACTTAATGAGTCTCCTTGGTATATTCCACACTTAACCAGTATTGGCTGTGATGTGATATTATTTGAATTTGTTTGGATATTATGTGTGGTTTTCCAATTTTTCATTAATATGTTTAGGAACTGTATCAATTTAGGATCTACTTTGTATATTTCCAATATTTGTAGTAACCATGAGTTGGGTACACTATCAAAAGCTTTTTGGTAATCAATGTATGAGTAGTGTAGCGACCTTTGTTTAGTTTTAGCTTGATATGTCACCTCTGCATCTATTATCAGTTGCTCTTTACATCCTCGTGCTCCTTTGCAACAGCCTTTTTGTTCTTCATTTATAATTTTGTTCCGTGTTGTATGTGTCATTAATTTCTGTGTAATGACTGAAGTTAATATTTTGTATATTGTTGGTAGGCATTTTATGGGGCCATATTTAGCTGGGTTTGCTGTGTCTGCTTGATCTTTAGTTTTCAGATACGTTATTCCATGTGTAAGTGTATCAGGGAATGTGTATGGGTCTGCTATGTAACTGTTAAGTAATTTAGTTATATGTGAATCTGTTGAGGTGAACTTCTTTAGCCAGAAATTTGTTATTTTATCTTTTCCAGGGGCTTTCCAATTGTGAGTAGAATTAATTGCTTGGGTGACTTCATGTTGCAAAATTATCACTTCAGGCATTTGTGGTATCATCTTGTATGTGTCTGTTTCTGCTTGTATCCACCATGCATGCCTGTTATGTTGTACCAGGTTTGACCATATGTTGCTCCAGAAGTGTTCTATGTCTGTTATGTTTGGTGGACTGTCCATTTTAATGTGTGATAGATAACACACACATTAAAATAGACAGTCCACCAAACATAACAGACATAGAACACTTCTGGAGCAACATATGGTCAAACCTGGTACAACATAACACAAATTTCTTTTGGTTTGTGTTGAATGTTTGGTTTTGTTTCCTTCTATTTTCACTTTTTTTGCATCTTCTACGAGATGCATTCAAGTTCTAAGGCCTCCGATTTTTTTTCTCCAGACTGGAAAGAGATAGAAACATGCACATCGTTTTAAAATGAGGCCGTGTTCATTGTCAATACGTCCCAGAGATGGCGGCATCGTACGGCAGATGGAATTTTACCGCCAGCGGCGGGAATGAGAATTGTTTTAAATACTTAAAATGGCGACGGTTTCCTTACTTGAACAACGTGCAATCATTCGTTTTCTTAATTTGCGTGGTGTGAAACCAACTGAAATTCATCAACAGTTGAAGGAGACATGTAGTGATGGAGTTATGGATGTGTCTAAAGTGCGTTCGTGGGTGCGACACTTTAATGAAGGCAGAGCATTGTGTGACAACAAACCGAAACAACCTCGGGCTCGCACAAGCCGGTCTGATGACATGATCGAGAAAGTGGAGAGAATTGTTTTGGGGGATCGCCGAATGACTCTTGAACAGATCGCCTCCATAGTTGGCATTTCTGTGGGTTCTGTGCACACAATCCTGCATGACGACCTGAAAATGCGAAAATTGTCATCCAGGTGGGTGCCACGAATGCTGACGGACGACCACATGGCTGCCCGTGTGGCATGTTGCCAAGCAATGTTGACGCGCAACGGCAGCATGAATGGGACTTTCTTTTCGTCGGTTGTGACAATGGAGGAGACGTGGATGCCATTTTTCAATCCAGAAACAAAGCGCCAGTCAGCTCAATGGAAGCACACAGATTCACTGCCACCAAAAACATTTCGGGTAACCGCCAGTGCTGAAAAAATGATGGTGTCCATGTTCTGGGACAGCGAGGGTGTAATCCTTACCCATTGCGTTCCAAAGGGCACTACGGTAATAGGTGCATCCTACGAAAATGTTTTGAAGAACAAATTCCTTCCTACACTGCAACAAAAACGTCTGGGAAAGGCTGCGCGTGTGCTGTTTCACCAAGACAATGCACCCGCACATCGAGCTAGCGTTACGCAACAGTTTCTTCGTGATAACAACTTTGAAGTGATTCCTCATGCTCCCTACTCATTTGACCTGGCTCCTAGTGACTTTTGGCTTTTTACAACAATGAAAGACACTCTCCGTGACTGCACATTCACCAGTTGTGCTGCTTTTGCCCCAGCGATTTTCCAGTGGTCTAAACAGACTCCTAAAGAAGCATTCGCCGCGACCATGGAATCATGGCGTCAGCGTTGTGAAAAATGTGTACGTCTGCAGGGCGATTACATCGAGAAGTAACGCCAGTTTCATCGATTTCGGGTGAGTAGTTAATTAGAAAAAAATCGGAGGCCTTAGAACTTGAATGCACCTCGTACGTCGTTTGGCCAATGCTTGTAATTTCTGCTTCTTTTCATCTAATTGCTCTATCGCTTCTTGTTGTGAGATTTTACCTAACCTTTTTCGTTTTTTTTCTGACATTTCATTTCTTATAAATTCTGTTAGCTGTCCGATGTCTTTTCTCAGTTTTTCTATTCTGATCTGTAGCCTGTGTTCCCATGCTGGTTTTGTGTGTTTCTTCTGTGTGTTGGTTGGTTCTGATCTCTGCCTAGTGTGTATATGTAGTGTAGTGAGTGCTCCTATATAAACCATTAGTTGTAACCCTTCCATAGTTGTGTTTTCATTTATTTTGTTGTGTATGATTGTGTTGATAGTTTTTATTGTTGTTTCGACTTGTGGGTTATTTGGCGGTCTATGCAAGAATGGTCTAATGTCTGAATTTGTGTCTTTGTATTCTATATATGTCAGCAGAAATTTTTCTTCTATATCTAACATGTGTGTCACTTCGCGTTCTATTTGTGCTTGTTCTGGTGGCTGTCTCAAGATTTCGTTTTCCTCTGATTGTTTAATTGATGCGTGTTGTTCTTTGTTTGTTTGCTCTGGGATGTTTGAGTCCATTACTGTATTTTCTGATTGCACATTATTTTCTTCCAGTATTTGTTGTACTTGTTGTTTGATGTTTTCTAATTCTGACTGGGGTATCCTGTTATTTTTGATTATTACACGGATCTGATCAGCTAGTCGTTGTTCTGTTAAAAATTTTAATTCTGGGTATCTGGTAATAAATGTTGTGTACACTTGTGATCTGTATCCAGTTGTGTTGGTTCCTAGGTTTGTTGCTTGGTAATAACAGGACATGAGGTGTCGATTAACTTCATCTGGCCATCTCATCCTCTGTCTTTGTTTTCCTTCTAGGGTGGTTGCAGGAAGCATATCCTGCAAAACACCTCTATTTGGATTTAAATCATTTTCCAGTTGGCTAGCAGTGTCGTTACCATTGTGGACGGGCATAGGGTTCAAGCATCGTCCTCGACTATGACGGCGCTTGTCCGAGGCTTCTTTAGTTCTGTCCTGAACCTACTAATCACACTAAAAGGGGGGTTAGCCCTATTAGTGGTTTGTTCTTTTCGTCGCCTTTTACGACTGGCATAACATACCGGAGGCCTATTCTTTTCCTGGGCCTCCACGGGGTTTATTATTATTATTATTATTATTATTATTATTATTGTCGAATGAGTAGAAATAGTCATTCAGTACGATTTTATAGCAATTCTCCGCCTCAGGATTCCATGTCAATGGGTCACTTTTGAGATAGCGATTTCGATGCGTGCTTAAAATTTAACATCGGGTTTTAAGGCGGGTGTGATGGAATATACGCAGTTCCACCATTCCGGTACGACTTCACAACCACCCACGCCGGAGCTGTGCACCACAACCAGGTCGTTTTAGTATCAGATTTGTTAGCTTCGCCAACTCACAGTCAGTCACCTTCTAACCGTGAAGAACTGGTGAAGTATATCTCATGAAACATTATGCCATCTGTGAAGACTATGGTACCATTATGCTATAGCATATCTATCATAGTGAAGATTGGAATAAGATAAAGAAGATTAGGACATGTTAGACAATCATCTTAAACCTATGAACTGTAGATGTATCGTATTTTCTCAGTGCAGGCCTCATATAGTAAGGATCTAGCAGTAAGACTTCCTTGGATATTAAAAAAATATGTATCTGACGTAACAATCTACAGGAGATTAGGGTATATATAGGGGCAATCAGACATTCATTTTTACTCGATTATTACGCTTGCAGCAGGAAAAGGAACGAAGAAATCGATAATACTGCTACGATATAGTCCACACGATGCAGTTGTCTGTGTAATACATGCAGATATGTGCTCCGGTCTATAGCTGGGTTGTGACTCCAGTAAGCTATGGTGATTTTCAGAGTATTGAGGACTGGTGGGCGTTGGATCCGAATGCAGATAAACGTAACTAAGGAGTCTAAGAAGGGTACCCACTAATCGAACCATGCTGCGGCTCGCATTGGTCATGTTTGTAGGTTTCTGTCCTCTGTTGGAGGTCACAGCGTATCGTTTAGTTGACGTGGTTGCGGTTGTTGTCTTCTCGTGTTGACTGGCACCACTGGCTTTCGCAAGCATTGCCTGTCCGCTAGTGGCAGCAGTTTCGGTTATCGATGTGTAGTAACTGTGGCCCTATCTTTGGGGCGACGTCGTGGTTCTTCGGGGTCACGTCAATGTGCAGTTCGGTTGGGGACTCAGCAGGTGCCAGCTCCATGCATAGCGAGAACAAGCCGGAATCGCTGGCGGAGTGAATGGACTGGCGGACCGAAGGCCTGTGGTCATGAGGGTACACGACCTCGTCGTAAACCGGATCCTACCAGTTCCAAGTTTAGTGCATTTGGATTCAAGTAGAGAAACCTCAACCATTGTGACATCTTGTGATTCTCCAGTGACTTGGGTTCGTGTTGCTGCTTGTAGTGTTGCCGAGGTGAAGAGCAGCGAGTGGAGTGCTTGGGAGAGAGCGAATCTGATTAGCATTCCTTCTAATTACTATTTATTGCGTTCAGTTTTTTACTATTTGTTAAGTTCAACCAGCGGTATTTTTCCTGCCTCGTGGCCGCTAACGCCCCAGTTACCTGCCCTGAGGGGTTAGTGTAAGTAACAGCAGTGTACGTTTCCTCGCGTTGTTGCTGCTGTCCGGGGAGTCGTGTAGTTTTGACTGCTTTCTTGATTGTAGGTTGGTTGGCGAATCTTCTACTCTGGTGGCAGTGATTCCTTTCTCGTTCCGGGCGCTCTAAGCACAATATTCTGTGGGTGGAGTCCAGACCACCAGTTCCATCTTTGGCGTATTTTACGTCATTGCATTTGGTGTGTTGGACGCCAGGTAGCCTCAGCGAGATTATCATTAGTCATTCGTTAGGCTGCCACTAGTCTGAGTTACCATCTTGTGAAGTGAATGCAACTCTTGGCTGCCTATCTTATTGCTCGCGAAAGTGATTCTTGCCAGATCTACTCAGAGGTCGATTCCTGGTGCACTGTCTCTGACTGGCCCTTGTGTTTTATTAGTGTATTTGTTGTTTTATTATATGTTTCTAAATTTTTTATATAATTGCCATTCTTGGCGTTACAGCATGTTTAAATGATTGTACTACCAAGTTTACCATTATTTTGTATCACCTGTTTGGTGATCAGTTGCCTGTCTTTTTAAATTAACCTTGCTATTGTATTGCTGTTTTACAATATGTTTGTTAAATTTTATTTATAATAGCCGTTCTTGGCGTTAAATGCCTTCAGCCATGACTGTGGTTACTTGCCTCAGAATTCTGATTGGTATCAAGTTGGCTTCTTTTTAAAACATTATTTGCTGTGTCTGTATTTTATGCTCATGTGGTAAATTGTAACGTACTGAAAGCACTATTAATTACAAAGCTGTTTATTCCTTCATTAATAACGTGTGATATCTTTACTTATTGCTGAGTGTGGAATTACCGTTTTAAAATATATGCGTGTAATTGCAAAAGGGAACCAACAGTAATTGATTACGGTCCCGTCCACTGTCGTAACCGAATACTGCTTTCCTTGACTACCAGGTTTCACCACTCTTGTATTATGTTACTGGCAACAAATCACTAGAAGCATTAAAAATATTGAAAAAATATCTGGGCGTAAGTATCCTCATGGTGGTGAATTTCTGCCTGAATGTTAGTGTGCTGTTTTTTTCTTTTTGTGGTACCTCTCTACATCGCCAGTGACAGGTAGAGGGCTAGACAACCTTCTAACTGATGGAACAGTGCTGCCGCAATGTGATGGTATTTCGTGAGAACTAGCGGGAGTCTGTGACTTGGGACACCTGTCACTCGTTAGGTTGATTCAAATGCTATATGAAAGACTGTACGTTTCAGGAGAATATGGTCCATAAGCGAAACTCTGATAAAAGGGGGATTGTGAGGTGAGCTCTATACTGCTTCCTCTAAGTGTGTGGGCAAAAACATTACAAAGTCTTACTTACATTTCGTGAACTGACTCCAGTGATAGGAACTTAGAGGCTAACATGAAAGTTTGTAGAGAGAGACAATCAGCTGCAGAAGTTATATCTTATGTTTTCTCTACAAATAAAAGACATTTTTCTGTAAGTTTTGTGTGCCTAGAAGTGGATAGACTGACATATTAACAGATAGACTAAATTTATACTAACATCCATATGCATACTTCACAAGTAGTGCTAGTAGTGGGATAAAGTTAGTCCTGAGACAATATGTTTGTGAATATAATATGTTGGCTTCATCAGGGGCAAGCATACATTCAGGGACAAACCTATTGTTCTGCTCCATGTCAGCCCTTACCATATTGTTCTCATTTGATTGACAGGTTATAACACCAGAGTTTAATACTGTGAATAATTTGTATTGATTTACTATAAGTAATGTAAAGCATATATTCTTTAATATGTAATGTCTTTGATCTACTTTAAAGAAATGAAGAAAACCCCAATGTAGTTCCCCTCTGCAATGGTAGCGAGTGGGCGCGCTAGGAAAAGTGGTTGTGGCGCTCGTTTGGGCGCCAAACGAGAGATCACAGTAGGAGTCGACAGCAAATAACTGACGACCAAACAGCGCAGGTGCCGAGTGAGGCTTACAGTATTACAAGTGGAATGGAATGGCCTCGGATTTAATACGCGGCTGTAAAATCGTGATGTCGATTTGGGAAAAGCTCTAAAATTATTATTAAAAACGCCAATAAGAGGTAAATAGAGCTTATTATTGCCAATGGGAAGACCACCTAGCCGCCACATACTCTACACCTCGATTGCACAACCACTTCGTCACACTCACGAAAGGTCAGAAAGGTATTAATGTGTGAACCAGTAATGTTGTGTTTGGTTCTATGGAAATATAACCTTAAAGCTAAAAAATGTGTTTGAACAAGGTGTCCCTCCTATGCACTTTTTCAAGTTATATCCTCTCCGTTAAGTAATGGAATCTGAGAATGTCCTGTGCATAAAAAACATTAACAATTCTATGGTGCATGTTTCTGATGTGTGGCCAAGTTTTATGCCAGTACACTTAATGTGCTGGGCAAGAATTACTTGTTTCTCATACATATAAAAGTAACTGTCCCTGTTTGAATGTTTTGAAAATTAACTAGAAAATGAACTTAAAAATCAGTTTAGGAAAGAGTATTACTTGGAAAAGAGAGTACTAACGTTTACTGATTTAAAATTTTTTTTCAAAACATACTTGTTTCACAAGTGGTACTATAAACATTTTGTCTAGATGTTGTTTGAAGTAAAATTTTACTGGAAATTGTCTCTGTTTTGTCTGGGTAAAGAGTCAAAATAGTACGAACTTAATGGCCTCCAATTGAAAGAGTAATCCAATCCTACCTTAATGATACATATATTTGAAAGTGTACAAAATTTTGTTGTTAGAATAAAAGGGCTAGTTTGTGGGATCACATTCCTTTTCCATCGCAACAAAAAGAATGAATCAGCTTAGTAGGTTTCTAGCTAATTATTATTGAAGTAATGACTGAGAAACAAAGATAGAAAGTTTGTATACTGTGTGTCCTATTCGCTTCTGTATAGTGAATGTGTGTATTAATTGTACTTGACTATTATTATGTGCTATCTGGTCTTGTGTGGTTAGTGAAGGGCAGGTTCAAGCAGTCTTAGTTAAAGACAAAAGTAATGATTAAAGTAAAGAAGAGAAGGTCTCATTTACAAATCTAGTGACTACTTAACTACTAAAGTGACAACTAATGCTACCCACTGTGCAATTTGTCCATTTGGGTGTGTTCATTGCACTTCATAGGACAGTATTTAACGAAAGTTCGCTTTGAAGTAATGAAAATAGATTCTCGATGAATAATGCTTTTACATTCTTTTGCCTAATTAGACTATCGACCATATAACTATTTCATTTAACAGTAATCAGTTACTGTTACTCCTTGCAAAATTATTTCTTTCTGTCACCTGCCTACAGTTATTCTTACGAAATTAAGGTTCAGTTCTAATTTTCCGTTAGGTAAACTTGGTCAGATCTCTAAATTCCACTCAGAGTGTAACATTTACTACAATTTTAGGCCATATTTGGCAAATTTATTACCGCTGTAGTGTTATACGTGGCTGACTTGGGACAAAAATAAACCTTGTCGTCACTAGGTAAACTGCGTGTCAGTAAAACGAGCGGAGCAGTAGTGTTGTAAGGTCCTTAAGGTATTGTTTTGCTAAATGAATTATGACCCCCTTGTGTTGATTTCTGACCCCTTGGGGATAATCTGTCTTTCTCAGAAACCCATCCACCCATCCCTCCCCCTCCCGCTTCTGCTCACACCCATCCTTCTGGTAATTCTGGAAATCTCCAACCCTCCCCCCTACCCCTCACTGACACAAGTGCACTTTCAGGCCTGAGTCGTTAGAACAGCCCCTCCCACTCTATCCATTTGATTGAAGAATTAATTTAATTGATAAATTAATTAATCCCTTTCTGTATGGGAATTCCTCCAGCCCTCCTGCATATTGGGAGGTCTACGTTGGAGAGGGGGGACCTCACAACAGGAAGTTAAACTACATAACAGAGGTTATACTGTATATCTATAAAAAATCATCCGCAGGGGTTGGATCTCTCTTCTCATCATTCTCTGCTGTTTGGGACATACACTGGAAAGAAATAAACCGAAAAGAAGTAATTAAAGGGATCGCTTTTTTTATTCTTATCATGCAAGGAATACCATCACGAAACACTCATCACACGTAACTACACTGCTGAAAGTCTTTTGTTTACGAAGCAGCGCTGTCTGCCTTCCACTGGGCTGCCCGCTACTCATGTTCCAGCATGCAGAGGCTGCTCGGGGTCCCGCAAAGTGACGAGTCTAACAGCGCCCACAGCTCGCCACACAGTGTGACCCGGTGACTGGAAGCAGGCTCTCTGGCCGGATCGACGAGCGCTTCCAGCACAAAGGATGGCTCAATGGGACAAGTGGGTATTTCGAGAGTGCTCCAGAACCCGCATACAAAAGCGCGCGAAATCTGTGCCCGGCAGACCAGCGCCGATTTGTCCCGTGTGCTCAGCCCAGTATTCATCAACACTTGGGGAAGAATGCTGCACTCCTATTGGCTTCCTGGGTGAAATGGTGGGTAGAGGGACTCTCATTCAGTCATCATCAGGTCACCTTTGTGGTTGCTTGTGTGTCCTTGCGTCAATTTTTTCCAGAAAATATATGAAGCAGCAGCAGACACATTCGCCAGGATAGTTTGTTCTATTCATTCAAATGTTTTTAGCATCCCTTATGGAAACTGTTTAGGTAGTTGTTGGTAGAGGTATACCTCTTTACTACTGAGCTTTTGAATGGTTTGCTGCTGTAATTCTAGTGTGTGACTAATTTTTGTTCTGTAACGGTTACTACAGTGCTTCTTTTTGTTTCTTGTCGTGGCAGCATTCATCCCTGACATGCTGGCTGAGCTGGACCGACAACTGGAGTCAGAGAGGGCGTTGCAGCAGTTGCCTCCAACAATAATATTCGATCCAGATCAGTAACAACGGTAGTATACTTACTTTTTGTAACATGTAGATGATAAAGAAAATATATTTTTTCGCAGGAAGTTCTGTGGTTCTAATGATGAGGGTTGGGGAATGTATATACATTTATTTCTTCGTAACATGATTGTGGTGTCACCGCCAGACACCACACTTCCTAGGTGGTAGCTTTAAATCGGCCGCAGTCCATTAGTACATGTCGGACCCGCGTGTCGCCACTGTCAGTGATCGCAGACCGAGCGCCACCACACGGCAGGTCTAGAGAGACGTACTAGCACTCGCCCCAGTTGTACGGACGACTTGCTAGCGACTACACTGACGATGCCTTTCTCTCATTTGCCGAGAGACAGTTAGAATAGCCTTCAGCTACGTCCATGGCTACGACCTAGCAAGGCGCCATTAGCCTTACAGTGCTTGTATTTAAAAGAGTCTCATTTGTATCGTCAAGAGCGATGTACCACAATGATGGATTAAAGTTAAGTATTACAGCAGTTACGTACTTTTCTTTATAGCATTCATTACGTATCCTGCTTCAGACCTCACGCAAGCCGGCGTGAGTTAACGCGTGCATTTCGGCTACTTCCGAGTGGCGTGGCTGTCTTGTTACGCCACAACAATGATGCTTTCAGTTGTCTGAGATATTCTTTGCTTTTCAAGGTTTTTCTATGGCTGAGGAAGGAGACGTAGAAAAATGTGTCAAGGCGGAGAGCTAAGAGGAATCGATTCAATATTCTAAGTAGCAGAATGCCATTTTCAAATTCAGTGTGTGTGTCTGTTTGGAAATTTGTGGTAAGTTCTTATGGGACCAAACTGCTGAGGTCATCGGTCCCTAAGCTTACACACTACTTAGTCTAACTTAAACTAACTTGCACTAAGGACAACACACACCCATCCCCGATGGAGGATTCGAACCTCCGACGGGGGGAGCCGGGAGGACCGTTACAAGATGCCCTAGATCGCGCGGCTGCCCCGTCCGGCTGTGTGTCTGTGTTTCATATATTAGTAATTACAGTGAACTGGAGAATACGATTTTCTGTTTATATTTCAGTGAGTTAAAGAATACGACTTTCAGTACGATTTTTGGTGCGTATGTTTCCAACACATTCAAGAAATAATTGCGTTCAGTGTCTTAATGATGTAATAGGCAGCCTCAGTGAGCAAGATAGATAACTCGAAGGCGTTCGAAATACCTGAGTGGGTGCATAGATGGTGGTTGCTGACGAAGCTGAAAGGCAGCTCCATTTCGCCCTTTTGAAGGAGGGTGAGGAAATACTGGAATTGTTGGGAGAGCTACCAGAAAGCCTTACTGCGCTGCTCAATCCTTGGACCCAGAGCGGAAAAGGTGATTATAATGCAACCGTCGTCGTTACAGCATATGGTTGTTATTATTCTGGAATGTTGTTAGTTGTTTACAATATATTTTTTCTCACAAATCTTCAGTATTCTACTTAATTTTCTTTTTCGTTGTTCATACGTTACAGATATACCACAGTTCAAATGGTTCAAATGGCTCTAACAAGGGAACCTCCCCATCGCACACCCCTCAGATTTAGTTATAAGTTGGCACAGTGGATAGGCCTTGAGAAACTGAACAGATCAATCGACAAAACAGGAAGAAGTTGTGTGGAACTATGGAAAAATAAGCAAAATATACAAACTGAGTAGTCCATGCTTAAAGATAAGCAACATTAAGGAGATTACCGGCTCAGTGGCGCTGTGGTCCTGTGGTTAGAGTGAGCAGCTGTGGAACGAGAGGTCCTTGGTTCAAGTCTTCCCTCGAGTGAAAATTTTAATTTTTTATTTTCAGACAATTATCAAAGTTCAAGCACACACACACAATCAACTTCGCTCTCCAAAGTTCCAGGACATGTTCAGATTTGCTTGGACATATGCAGGATTTGACGGTGTACACACGGAAAAATTAGAAAACGTTAATAACATATGTTTTGACAGAGCACAGGGAAAACTGTGCGACTGTGAAACTGTTGCATTCATTTGTTGCAGTTTATGAGACAAACTCTTGTGATTTCATCACTTTTTTGGGAGTGATTACCACATCCACAAGAAAACCTAAATCGGGTAAGGTAGAAGAATCTTTTTACCCGTTAGCAAAGTTTTCAAGTTAGGTGGGTCGACAACATATTCCTGTCATGTGTCGTATAGAATATATCAGAGGTGTTTTCCTGTGGAGGAATCGATTGACCTATGACCTTGCGATCAAATGTTTTCGGTTCCCATTGGAGAGGCACGTCCTTTCGTCTACTAATCGCACGGTTTTGCGGTGCGGTCGCAAAACACAGACACTAAACTTATTACAGTGAACAGAGACGTCAATGAACGAACGGACAGGTCATAACTTGGCGAAAATAAAGAAAGTAAACTTTTCAATCGAGGGAAGACTTGAACCAAGCATCTCTCACTCTACAGCTGCACACGCTAACCACGAGACCAGGTGCTCCTGAGCTCTCACTATCCTTGATGTTGCATATCTTTGTCATGGACTACTCAGTTTGCATATTTTACTTATTTTTTTCGTAGTTCCACACAACTTCTTCCTGTTTTCTCGATTGATCTGTGTTCAGTTTTTCAAGGCCTATCCACTGTACCAACTTATAACTAAATCTGAGGGGGGTGCGATGGGGAGGTTCCCTTGTAAGCACTATGGGACTTAACATCTGAGGTCATCAGTCCCCTAGAACTTAGAACTACTTAAACCTAACTAACATAAGGACGTCACGCGCATCCATGCCCAAGGCAGAATTCGAACCTGCGACCGTAGCAGGAGCACGATTCCGGACTGAAGCGCCTAGAACCGCTCGGCCAGCGCACCACAGTCATTACCAGCACTGCAGCAGCTAGGTGGGGCACGAGTGCCTAGAATGATAGTTGCGGGTGGGCAGGGATGAAACACAGCCCGAGCGGCATGCACCGGCGTGCAAAGCACCGCTTGTGGCTGCATGAGAGGCAGCCACTGCAGCGCCATCCCCGCACCATCGGATGCACAACGGCGTCAGTGGATGGTTCAGTCAGAGGAAGAGTAACAGAATTATCTCCCACCCTCCATATCGGCAGTGGTGAAGACTACAGCGCGTAGCGGCAGCACCAACCTGGTTGCTCCCTCTGGACCCCACTGCCGCCACCTCCTCTTACTGCAGCTCCAACTGCTCGCCGTCGCTGGCTTTGTTTTAGGCAGGTGACACTCCAGAAACTCGTTGAAAGTCCGTCTATACTTAATGTCATTCAGGTTTCTTGATTTTTCAATAACAAGAAACCCCTGCTGTGTGTAACTCTTTTGGTCATCAGTCTACTGACTGGTTTTATGCAGCCCGCCACGAATTCCTTTCTTGTGCTAACCTCTTCATCTCAGGGTAGCACTTGCAACCTACGTCCTCAATTATTTGCTTGACGTATTCCAATCTCTGTTTTCCTCTACAGTTTTTGCCCTCTACAGCTCCCTCTAGTACCATGGAAGTCATTCCCTCATGTCTTATCAGATGTCCTGTCATCCTGTCCCTTCTCCTTATCAGTGTTTTCCACATATTCCTTTCCTCTCCGATTCTGCGTAGAACCTCCCCATTCCTTACCATATCAGTCCACCTAATTTTCAACATTCGTCTATAGCACCACATCTCAAATGCATCGACTCTCTTCTGTTCCGGTTTTCCCACAGTCCATGTTTCACTACCATACAATGCTGTACTCCAGACGTACATCCTCTGAAATTTCTTCCTCAAATTAATTGATATTAGCAGACTTCTCTTGACCAGAAATGCCTTTTTTGCCATAGCGAGTCTGCTTTTGATGTCCTCCTTGCTCCGTCCGTCATTGGTTATTTTACTGCCTAGGTAGCAGAATTCCTTAACTTCATTGACTTCGTGACCATCAATCCTGATGTTAAGTTTCTCGCTGTTCTCATTTCTGCTACTTCTCATTACCTTAGTCTTTCTCCGATTTACTCTGAAACCATACTGTGTACTCATTAGACTGTTCATTCCGTTCAGCAGATCATTTAATTCTTCTTCCCTTTCACTCAGGATAGCAATGTCATCAGCGAATCGTATCATTGATATCCTTTCACCTTGTATTTCAATTCCGCTCCAGAACTTTTCTTTTATTTCCATCATTGCTTCCTCGATGTGCAGATTGAAGAGTAGGGGCGAAAGGCTACAGCCCTGCCTTACACCCTTCTTAATACGAGCACTTCGTTCTTGATCGTCCACTCTTATTATTCCCTCATGGTTGTTGTACATATTGTATATGACCCGTCTCTTCCTATAGCTTACCCCTATTGTTTTCAGAATCTCTAACAGCTTGCACCATTTTATATTGTCGAACGCTTTTTCCAGGTTGACAAATCCTACAGGCCATTAAAATTGCTACACCACGAAGATGACGTGCTACAGACGCGAAATTTAACCGACAGGAAGAAGATGATGTGATATGCAAATGATTAGATTTTCAGAGCTTTCACACAAGGTTGGCGCCGGTCGCGAGACCTACAACGTGCTGACATGAGGAAAGTTTCCAACCGATTTCTCATACACAAACAGCAGTTGACCAGCGTTTCCCGGTGAAACGTCGTTGCGATGCCTCGTGTAAGGAGGAGAAATGCGTACCATCACATTTTCGACTTTGATAAAGATCGGATTGCAGCCTATCACGATTGCGGTTTATCGTATCGCGACATTGCTGCTCGCGTTGGTCGAGATCCAATGACTGTTAGCAGAATATGGAATCGGTGGTTTCAGGAGGGTAATACGGAACGCCGTGCTGGATCCCAACGGCCCCGTATCACTAGCAGTCGAGATGACAGTCATCTTATCCACATGGCTGTAACAGATCGTGCAGCCACGTCTCGATCCATGAGTCAACAGATGGGGACGTTTGCAAGACAACAACCATCTGCACGAACAGTTTGACGATGTTTGCAGAAACATAGATTATCAACTCGGGGACCATGGCTGCGGTTCCCCTTGGCGGTGCATCACAGACAGGAGCGCCTGCGATGGTGTACTCAACGACGAACATGGGTGCACGAATGGCAAAACGTCATTTTTTCGGATGAATCCAGGTTCTGTTTATAGTATCATGATGGTCACATCCGTGTTTGGCGACATTGTGGTGAGCGCACATTGGAAGCGTGTATTCGTCATCGCCATACTGGCGTATCACCCGGCGTGATGGTATGGGGTGCCATTGGTTACACGTCTCGGTCACCTCTTGTTCGCATTGACGGCACTTTGAATGGTGGACGTTACATTTCAGATGTGCTACGGCCCGTGGCTCTACCCTACATTCGATCGCTGCGAAACCCTACATTCAGCAAAATAATACACCACCGCATGTTGCAGGTCCTGTACAGGCTTTTCTGGATACTCAAAATATTCGACTGCGGCCCTGGGTAGCTCATTCTCCAGATCTCTCACTAATTGAAAACGTCTGGTCAATGGTGGCCAAGCAATTGGCTTGTCAGAATACACCAGTCACGACTCTTGATGAACAGTGGTATCGTGTTGAAGCTGCATGGGCTGCATGCCATCCAAGCTGTGTTTGACTCAATGCCCAGGCGTATCAAGGCCGTTATTACGGCCAGAGGTGGTTGTTCTGGGTACTGATTCCTCAGGATCTATGCACCCAAATTGCGTGAAAATGTGATCACATGTCAGTTCTAGTATAATATATTTGTCCAATGAATACCCATTTATCATTTTCATTTCTTTTTGGCGTAGGAATTTTAATGGCCAGTAGTGTAATATCCGTATCGTCCGAAGATAAATAAGCCGAGATTCCGGAATGTGTCTCACTTAAATAAATTTGGTCAATACCCATTTGACGACTAAAACAGAAATATTGTAGAATTTGATCGATGTCCCAAGACATCCCAGGCTCTGTACATTCAAAGGCGAGGTCCAGAAATATGCGGTCATACATAGGCTCTGGAATTTCTCGAAAATGTCTGCAAGCTAGCACAAGTCTCAGTCCATGTAAAGCTATGCGTATTCTCTTAAAGTGGTGAAGCTGAGTTCCCACCACATATTCACCATATGCTTATACTCTGAACCCCTTATGGCACCTCCTGTAAGGCTCCCGGAGAATGCAGCCATGTTGGGTATCCTGGTTTCGTTGAGTTTTGCCATATTATCCAGATACTCATAAGGGAAAACCCCCTTCCTAGTTACAAGCTGAAAATTTTCCTCATCGCAAAATGCAGCTCGAGTAATGTAACATATAGTTGGTGAGACAATGTAAATCTCATAGCTTTCTCAGAAGATAATTTGAATCTAAAACACATGTACCCGGCACGTGTAGGAACCTACATATAATATAAATACTAATATTGTTTTTGGCTTTACTTTTCTTGGGGAGGGGGGGGGGGAATTTGACTGCTTTGACTTAATATCGTGTATTTTACACCATCACCTCCCTGCAGCAGTATCTTCTGCAGTAGTTGGTACTTGGCTTGGAACAGCATTTTTGAAAGTACACATACATGTTCGAGGCAGATTCCATCCAGGTGTGTTAGTAGTGACATGAGAACATCTGTCTCGCCACATTTTGACAGACCTATAATTATCACTCTTATGTTATCATGTAGGAATACCCCATTCTTCTTCCTCCACACCATCACAGAACCAGTGTAAGGGATCGGTGATCCCTCGAACATAGATGCTAGTATCCGACGTCTAGGTCGATAGTAGACAGGAGTCGATTGTCGAGTGCTGCAGGAGGCAGTGAGACGAGTGTTGAGTGCGAAGCAGTACTGAAGAGTGTCGAGCGAGCGGTGGTTCGGGAGAGACAGGCAAGAATGGTGGTCGAGTGAGTTGTAAACAGTAAAATTCACAGTAGTATGACGAGTGAGCACGTCCCCCTGATCGTCGTGGGGTTGACTCTCACTAATACCGATTCGCGAGTGGTATGAAACAGAAACTGACAAGTACCGAATTACGTGTTTCGCGTCAACCGCGTCGGCCAGCAACAACCATGGATTGCAGTGAGGATTGTTGTGAATGTTAACCATCAGCATTGCGTGTGACGAAGTACTGAAAATCAACAACCAATAAAAAGATATAACCGTAATTAGACGTGTAAGGCGAAGGTAGCAACTGCCTCAGCATTTGTGTGTTAGGAGGAAATACACTCCTGGAAATTGAAATAAGAACACCGTGAATTCATTGTCCCAGGAAGGGGAAACTTTATTGACACATTCCTGGGGTCAGATACATCACATGATCACACTGACAGAACCACAGGCACATAGACACAGGCAACAGAGCATGCACAATGTCGGCACTAGTACAGTGTATATCCACCTTTCGCAGCAATGCAGGCTGCTATTCTCCCATGGAGACGATCGTAGAGATGCTGGATGTAGTCCTGTGGAACGGCTTGCCATGCCATTTCCACCTGGCGCCTCAGTTGGACCAGCGTTCGTGCTGGACGTGCAGACCGCGTGAGACGACGCTTCATCCAGTCCCAAACATGCTCAATGGGGGACAGATCCGGAGATCTTGCTGGCCAGGGTAGTTGACTTACACCTTCTAGAGCACGTTGGGTGGCACGGGATACATGCGGACGTGCATTGTCCTGTTGGAACAGCAAGTTCCCTTGCCGGTCTAGGAATGGTAGAACGATGGGTTCGATGACGGTTTGGATGTACCGTGCACTATTCAGTGTCCCCTCGACGATCACCAGTGGTGTACGGCCAGTGTAGGAGATCGCTCCCCACACCATGATGCCGGGTGTTGGCCCTGTGTGCCTCGGTCGTATGCAGTCCTGATTGTGGCGCTCACCTGCACGGCGCCAAACACGCATACGACCATCATTGGCACCAAGGCAGAAGCGACTCTCATCGCTGAAGACGACACGTCTCCATTCGTCCCTCCATTCACGCCTGTCGCGACACCACTGGAGGCGGCCTGCACGATGTTGGGGCGTGAGCGGAAGACGGCCTAACGGTGTGCGGGACCGTAGCCCAGCTTCATGGAGACGGTTACGAATGGTCCTTGCCGATACCCCAGGAGCAACAGTGTCCCTAATTTGCTGGGAAGTGGCGGTGCGGTCCCCTACGGCACTGCGTAGGATCCTACGGTCTTGGCGTGCATCCGTGCGTCGCTGCGGTCCGGTCCCAGGTCGACGGGCACGTGCACCTTCCGCCGACCACTGGCGACAACATCGATGTACTGTGGAGACCTCACGCCCCACGTGTTGAGCAATTCGGCGGTACGTCCACCCGGCCTCCCGCATGCCCACTATACGCCCTCGCTCAAAGTCCGTCAACTGCACATACGGTTCACGTCCACGCTCTCGCGGCATGCTACCAGTGTTAAAGACTGCGATGGAACTCCGTATGCCACGGCAAACTGGCTGACACTGACGGCGGCGGTGCACAAATGCTGCGCAGCTAGCGCCATTCGACGGCCAACACCGCGGTTCCTGGTGTGTCCGCTGTGCCGTGCGTGTGATCATTGCTTGTACAGCCCTCTCGCAGTGTCTGGAGCAAGTATGGTGGGTCTGACATACCGGTGTCAATGTGTTCTTTTTTCCATTTCCAGGAGTGTATATATCAGTTTGTACATCGCAACCTTTGTGGTCCTTAATAATAGACGAACTTTCGATCATTCCACTATTCAATCTCAGAACAGCCGCACAGTTGAAATACCCCCGAATTCAATGCCGATAGCCTTCCTTCCATTAAGCTAACGGTCATATAATCATAATAATTAACTGTTTGGCGGCTTCGGTAAATTACATAAAATCCAATAAAGGAATTAAACAGGGGTGGTTCACCAGTCACTTACAACAAAGTCTGGATACTTCACCCACCTGGTCACCGACTGTGTCAGGCTTTGTTGTGCAATGGGCTTTTATGGAAAAAATAAACGCTTGTAATAATAATAATAATAATAATAATAATTTAATATTAGTATATGTGGGCACTATAGCACAATCATCTTCCCAACTGAGCTACAGCAGCTATACCTTACATTATAGACCGAAGAGGCTAATATCGTGTAGGGCCCCTGAAAGCATGTAGAAGTGCCGTAACATGACATGGCATGGATTCGACTATTGTGTGAAGTAGTGCTGGAGGGAGTTTGCAACAAGACTCCTGCAGGGCTCTCCATAAAGTCTGGTAGCCAGCGGAAGTTTTTAAACTCAGAAGAGTGTTCCTGGAGTCACTCTGTAACAATTCTGGGCGTGTAGGGTGTCACATTGTCCTGCTGGAATTACCCAAGTCCGTCGGAATGTACCATTGACATGAGTGGATGCATGTGGCCAGAAAGGATGCTTACGTATGTGTCACCTGTTACAGACATATCTAGACTATCAGGGGTCCCATATCACTGCAACTGCACATGCCAGACACCATTACAGAGCGTCCACCATCTTCAACACTCCCCTGCTCGCATTCAGAGTCCATGGATTGATGAAGCTCTCTCTGTGACTGTACACAATTTTAAATGAGACTCGTCTGACCAGACAACATGTTTCCAGTCATCAATAGTCCAATGTCGATCTTGAGAGACCCAGGCGAGGAGTGAACCTTTGTGCCGTGCAGTCATCAAGGGTACATGAGTGGGCCTTCGGTTCCCAATGCCCATATCTATGATGTTTCGTTCAATGACACTTGTTGATGGCCCAGCATTGAAATCTGCAGCAATTTGCGGTAGGGTTGCACTTCTGTCACATTGAATGATTCTCTTTAGACATCGTTGGCGCCATTCTTGTCGGATAATTTTCTGGCCACAGCATTGTCGGAGATTTGATGCTTTACTGGGTTTCTGATATTGAAGATACACACGTGAAGTGGTCATACTGGAAAGTCCCCATTTCATCGCTACCTTGGAGATGCTGTGTCCCATTACTCGTGCACCACTTGAAACAACACATTCAAACTCCTGATAACCTGCCATTGTAGCAACAGTAACCGATCCAACAACTACACCAGATATTTATTGTTTTATATAGGCGCTGCTGACGTATTCTACCTGTTTACATATCTCTGTATTTAAATATGCATGCCTATAACATTTTCTTTGGCGCTTCGGTGTGTAATGATGAGGTGGTTAAGTAAGAAAAAACAACAAAGATTTGTGGTTGTAGATATTTATATTTCAGAAATGATACAGAGACTGCATTACATCAGCAGCAGCAAATACCACTGATCATTGTTTGCAGTATTTTCTGAATTACTGTTTTTTGTATGCATGTATTTCTCTCAAGCTGACAGGTGTTCCTGTAGCTGCTTCTTATAACACCATATTGATGCACTGTTGTAAATCGTCTGTCTGCACGCTATATGTACGCATGTGGTTCATGATGATCACATCAACACACTGCCCCTGCAGTAACACCAGAATGTTCTAGGATGGTATGTATGTTGGAGACCAACACTCATCCATGAAATGTGGTGTAGGGACTTCAGCGCAGTTATTCAGTGAGTTAGAGACTTGCTGGACGCCTAAATCACTGAGCAGGATGGATAATAGCAGCTTGTTGTCCTGCTCCAACAAGCTGGTCAGAAGTGCAACAAGATCCCACACTATTGCTACTGCTGCTGGTCCAGACACATCAGAGGCCATGGAACAAAGAAGGAGAAGAAGAAACAAATAGCATTCACATACAAGGACATGGAATTGGAGAAGCAAAGGGAACTTGACAGAGAAGAGGAAGTGGGGGAGGACCCATTACATGTGGTAACAGTAGCAACAAAATTTAATGAGTACTTACCTCGACGCTTCTGCAATGGATAAGCAGATGAGGATCTCGATTTCTTCTGTTGACACTTCATGGTTATTCTTCTTCCAAAGACTGCCTGTGACTAGGACCAGTGAGCGACTATGTCTACATTATATCCCTAACATCTTGATCATGTGAGCAAAAAATTTATTGGATCTATTCCTGGTCAGACATTTGCCTTGGAAGTAGTTGTCACGTGCACTGGGGTTCCACAGGTGAAGGCTTGGTAGTTTCTCAGGTATGAATATAAAAGTGTTTCTATCCCATGAAGTTTCTGTTTGGGGGATTAGCGTGGCATCTGGTCTGAGGACTGCATGAAGCAGCTGGTGCATGGTGTGGCTGAGAGTGGTCGAGGTACCCGAGCAGGTGCAATGTGGCCTGCATATGCGCGACTACACAAGGTGGCTAGTCTGGTGGATGGCGCATGGCACGTACTCCACGATCGAAAGACTTTTAACAATGTAATTACGTGATATGAGTGTTTCATGACGGTATTCCTTGCGTGATTTCGATGTATTTTACAAGATCTGCATCTTCCCAAACAGCAGAGAATAATGAGCAACAGAAATCCAACATATGGAAAATGAATTTTATAAATAAACAATATACCCTCTACACTGTAACTGAATTTCCTGTTGTGAGATCTCCCCCTCTCCAACACAGACACGCCAATTTCCAGATGGGAGAGGGGAATGGGATGAATGGGGCATTTTCCAGAGGGGGAGGGGTTAACTATATGATCAATTTAATTAATTTGTCATTCAAATTGATAGAGTGGGAGGGGTTAGTCAAATAACTTAGGCCACAATGTGTACTTCTATCAGTGAGGGGGGAGGGAGGAGTGTTGGAGTTTCCAGAGGAGGGATGGGGGGAGGCTGGGTGTGGGTTTCTCAAAGGACAGATTATCCCTAGGGTGTCATAAATCAGCACCAAGTGGTCATAACATATTTTGCAGAACAATAGGTTAATGTCAGTCAAAACAGAACAATAGGTTAAGGCCTGACATAGAGCAGAACAATGGGTTTGTCCCTGAATGTATGTATGCCCCTGATGTAGGCAACCCCTCCCAAACAAACCGTCTCAGAACGAACTTTATCCCACTACTTTCGCAACTCATCGTATGGCGCATGGTGGAGGAAACCTTTTACATGACTGTTCGTTTCATTTCCTATTCCACTCGCAAATACTTTGCCTCTGTACGAATGGTAATTTCTTGTATCTTACCTTCATGGTCTTTACATGAAATGTATTTTAGTAGCAATACAATTCTTCTGCACTCAGCTTCAAATGTTGATTCTCTAAATTTTCTCTATAGTGTTCGCTGAAAAGAATATCGCTTCCGTCTAGGGATTCCCCATTGAGATACCTGCCAAGTGGAACACGACTGCAGGAGAAACATTACTTACTACGCAAAGGGACTCTCATGGTCAATGTTATGAATTAATCAATCAATTTTATATCAATAACATGCCACCAGATGGCTGGGAGCAAGAGCGAGAATGTCACAGATATGAAAGGTGAGTTGGACCGTTAAACAAGTGTTTTTTTCGTTGTGGCAGTAAATTTTAATGAAATTTCAATTTCCCACTTGCACAAGGAGAGACGGCCATCATAATAAAATAAGCTATATTACGACATTTACAATGCGATACAAGTATGAAACTTATATTTAGAAATCCTCTCTGCTACTGTTTGGGTACTTTAAGATTCTACATGTCGCTTTATGAATGATAATCGTTGTAATGATGATGATTATTTACTAGGAAAAATGTTATGTATTTGGACTAATATCAATTCACAATAAGAAAGTACTGAGCTATGATCAAAATTCACCCATGTTTCAATGAGATCTGTGACTGTAATCGAGACCACGGCAACACTGAGGCAGTTGTGGACTACTTGATAATATTATAGACCATCTGCACCCTTTGGTGCTTAATGACTTTCCCGACGGTGATAGCATGTTGCAGCAGAATTACTGTCCGTGTCACAAGGCCAGAATCTAGATAGACTGGTCTGAAGATTATAATAATGAACTCATGTTGAGATCTCGGCCAACAAATTTGCTTGATCTGAACAACTAAGAACATGTCAGGCAAGCTATCGGGCGCCAGCCCTGAGCACACAAATCACCGCCTCTTAATTTACGGGAAATGGATGAACTGTACATGGACATCGGATGACGCATATCTCTGGAAATCTACAAACGACTTGTAGAATCAATGACAAAAAGTATCGTCACTCTATTACGTTCCAGCGCACACTATTAAGCTGTTGTCTCATCAGTAATATATACTGCGTGGACAGAAACAGCCTCAAATGTTTGTAAGGGTTCTGCTGGAGAGATTGTGCTGAGAAATAATTGTCAAGAAAAAAAAATCGAAACGTTGCGTCGTTTCACGCGTAAATTCCAGCAGCCTGCCACAGGCGTTGTCGCCAGCCGTTTTCTTCTTTTGGTTCCTCAGACCGGACAAATGTACCCTTTGCTCACCTAGCTTAAATTTATCACCTCCGAGAAAGGCACATTTTAACTGGTAATGAGCAGTTCAACAAGTGGTAACTCATGGACCCAAGGATGTTTTTGCAGAACCGCATTTTAACGCGTGCAATGGCTTGATTTAGCACTCGCCTGACTGGCTAACTTGAATGCTAAATAACTGGGAAACGGGCAACGTATCAAATTTTTAGCTTAACAATTATTTCTCAGCACGACGACATCTGAAACACCCTTACATTCGTTTCTGATTGTTTCACACTATCTTGTATGTAGGGTACGTGGGGATAAAATTACGCGTGGGGCGTAAGTACAGATGACATTTTCAGCTTACTAAAACAGAAGAACACCATTCTCACACCAGGCAGCGTATGTCATAGTGTCGTAAGTTCTGTTTAGGAATCTCGTGGCACACAGACGCTTGCAGCTCGAGGAAATGCGGTGAGAGACTTTTGTACGTTTTCGATGTAAAATTGCTACTGTTTTTATTGAGTGTTGGTTGATCCTAAATCTATTTAAAAATTGGCGAAAACTGGTAGGGGAACCGGTGGCTGTAAGCTTCTAATATCCTCCTTGATCTCCACAACTTTAGTTGTGTGTGTAGTTTGTAGATTGCCGAAAAAGAAAACAAAGGAGTGGGGTAAAAGTGCTCATGTCTAATGGGGTAGAAGTTCGGAGGACGTACATTTACCACATCAAGAAACCATAAGCGAACTTTTACCCTATAACTCGTTTAGTCCTTGCAAGCCTATTGAAGGGTTTCGTGTTTGTATTAATTTACCTTAGATGCCTCTTTTTTTTTTTGTAGTTTTTCTCATTGGGTAGTAGCTTTTTCAAACATACCGCCTTCTCAAACACAATTCGAGTTATTTATTTCATTTTATTTTATTTTTTGCAGAAACTGACAAGAACACGAAGTCGATAGCCATTAACAGAGCCGCACTACCATAGGGTCTTGGCCTGTTTGAAAATGGGAGCTCTAAACAGCAAGCATCCAAAGCTACTGGACTTTCAGAGGCTGCTTTAAGAAAACGTCTTACAACCGGGAGAGGCAGTGAGCACCTCGGCCGATCCACATAAATTTTTTTACTGGGAGGAAAACAAGCAGTAACGCAGCACTGCATATCGCTGAACAAACATTTTTTCGCTCTTATTCTTATATCATTATGACATTTACTTTTTGAATTCATTGAAAAATATGAAGTCCCTAATTCGTTTTTCCCTGTATTTATTTGTAATCCTTTTAGTATTTACTTCACTTGGGCGTAGAAGTACACACTATGTAAACTTGTCCCGGGCCTGCGTGCTCTTAGCCCACAGCATGGGGTTAGAGAACGCAAAGTTATTATTTATGAAAACCTTTAATACTCTGGTAACGCCCGCAGCTCGTGGTCGTGCGGTAGCGTTCTCGCTTCCCACGCCCGGGTTCCCGGGTTCGATTCCCGGCGGGGTCAGGGATTTTCTCTGCCTCGTGATGGCTGGGTGTTGTGTGCTGTCCTTAGGTTAGTTAGGTTTAAGTAGTTCTAAGTTCTAGGGAACTGATGACCATAGATGTTAAGTCCCATAGTGCTCAGAGCCATTTGAACCAACTCTCGTAACAATAACTGCATGACAGCGGAACATTTAAACAGTGCTACTAGAATGTCAAACTAGATGTTGCATGTGTAATATAATAGTGTGGCAAGGTTTTCTAAAAAGCTTTAGTACAGCAAAATGTGTCTATAAATATCGATTACTGATGCTACAATGACAGGTTATCAAGGTTTAAGTGAGCTTGAAAGTGGTGTTGTAGTTGGCGGACAAGCAGTGGGACACAGCATCTCCGAGGTAGCGATGCAATGAGATTTTCCCGTACGACCACTACACGAGTGCACATCGAGTATCAGGAAGCCGATGAAACATCAAATCTTCCACATCACTGCGGCTGGAAAAAGATCCTCCAAGAAAGGTATGTACATCAAGAACTCAGATGGAAACCCAGTTCTAAGCAAAGAAGGGAAAGCAGAAAGGTGGAAGGAGTATATAGAGGGTCTATACAAGGGCGATGTACTTCAGGACAATATTATGGAAATGGAAGAGGATGTAGATCAAGATGAAATGGGAGGTACAATACTGAGTGAAGAGTTTTACAGAGCACTGAGAGACCTGTGTCGACACAAGGCCCCCGGAGTAGACAACATTCCATTGGAACTACTGACGGCCTTGGGAGAGCCAGTCCTGACAAAACTCTACCATCGGGTGAGCAAGATCTATGAAACTGGCGAAATACCCTAAGACTTCAAGAAGAATATAATAGTTCCAATCCCAAAGAAAGCAGGTGTTGACAGATGTGAAAATTACCGAACTATCAGTTTAATAAGCCACAGCTGCAAAATACTAACACGAATTCTTTACAGACGAATGGAAAAACTAGTAGAAGCCGACCTCGGGGAAGATCAGTTTGGATTCCGCAGAAATGCTGGAACATGTGAGGCAGTACTGACCTTACGACTTATCTTAGAAGAAAGATTAAGGAAAGGCAAACCTACGTTTCTAGCATTTGTAGACTTAGAGAAAGCTTTTGACAATGTTGACTGGAATACTCTCTTTCAAATTCTAAAGGTGGCAGGGGTAAAATACAGGGAGCGAAAGGCTATTTACAATTTGTACAGAAACCAGATGGATGTTATAAGAGTCGAGGGACATGAAAGGGAAGCAGTGGTTGGGAAGGGAGTGAGACAGGGTTGTAGCCTCTCCCCGATGTTATTCAATCTGTATATTGAGCAAGCAGTAAAGGAAACAAAAGAAAAATTCGGAGTAGGTTTTAAAATCCGTGGAGAAGAAATAAAAACTTTGAGGTTCGCCGATGGCATTGTAATTCTGTTAGAGACAGTAAAGGACTTGGAAGAGCAGTTGAATGGAATGGATGGTGTCTTGAAGGGAGGATATAAGATGAACATCAACAAAAGCAAAACGAGGATAATGGAATGTAGTCGAATTAAGTCGGGTGATGTTGAAGGTATTAGATTAGGAAATGAGACACTTAAAGTAGTAAAGGAGTTTTGCTATTTGGGGAGCAAAATAATTGATGGGGAGCAAAATAACTGATGATCGTCGAAGTAGAGACGATATAAAATGTAGACTGGCAATGGCAAGGAAAGCGTTTCTGAAGAAGAGAAATTTGTTACAATCGAGTATAGATATAAATGTCAGGAAGTCATTTCTGAAAGTATTTGTATGGAGTGTAGCCATGTATGGAAGTGAAACATGGACGGTAAATAGTTTGGACAAGAAGAGAATAGGAGCTTTCGAAATGTGGTGCTACAGAAGAATGCTGAAGATTAGATGGGTAGATCACATAACTAATGAGGAAGTATTGAATGGGATTGGGGAGAAGAGAAGTTTGTGGCACAACTTGACCAGAAGAAGGGATCGGTCGGTAGGACATGTTCTGAGGCATCAAGGGATCACCAATTTAGTATTGGAGGGCAGCGTGGAGGGTAAAAATCGTAGGGGGAGACCAAGAGATGAATACACTAAGAAGATTCAGAAGGATGTAGGTTTGAAGTAGGTACTGGGAGATGAAGAAGCTTGCACAGGATAGAGTAGCATGGAGAGCTGCACCAAACCAGTCTCAGGACTGAAGACCACAACAACAACAAGAAAGGTACCAACGGCGACTCAAGAGAATCATTCAACGTGACGGAAGTGCAACCCTTTTGCAAATTGCACCAGATTTAAGTGCCGGGCCGTCAACAAGCGTCAGCGTGCGAACCATTCTAGGAAACATAATCGATTTTGGTTTTCGGAGCCGAAGGCCCACTCGTGTACCCTTGATGACTACACGACGCAAAGCTTCACGCCTCGCCTGAGCACGTCAACACCGACATTGGGCTGTTGATAACTGGAAACATATTGCCTGGTCGGACGAGTCTCGTTTGAAATTGTATCGAGCGGATGGACGCGTACTCGTCTGGAGACAACCTCGTGCATCCTTGGACCATTCATGTCAGCAGAGAACTGTTCAAGCTGGTGGAGTCTCTGTAATGGTGTGGGGCGTGTGCAGTTTGAGTGCTACGTCTAGATACTGTTGACAGGTGACACATACGTAAGCATCCCGTCTAATTACCTGCATCCATTCCTGTCCATCGTGCATTCCGACGGACTTGGGCAATTCCAGCAGGACAATGCGACACCCCAGTCGTCCATAATCGATGGAGAGTGACTCCAGAGACGCTCTTTTGAGTTTAAACACTTCCGCTGGCCACCAAACACCTCAGACATAAACATTATTGAGCATATCTGGGATGCCTTGCAACTTGCTGTTCAGAAGAGACCTCCATCCCATCGCACTCTTACGGACTTATAGAAAGCCGTGCAGGATTCATGGTGTCAGTTCCCTCCAGCACTACTTCAGACATTAGTGGAGTCCATGCCACGTCGTGTTGCGGCACATCTGCGTGCTCGCGGGGCCCTGTACGATGTTATTCAGGTGTACCATTTTCTTTCGTTCTTCAGTGTGTAACGCCGGAAATGCATATCCTCCTATTTCCATTTATTGTACTATAAATTTGTTTTCCTTATTTTTGTTACCTGAATATATAACATTTCTGTGTCTTCGTATATTGTAATTGTTTTACTATTTGTATATATATATATATTTATGCATTTATGTCGGTGTATAATTGGTTTGTTTCGTAAATATTATTTGTATTTTTACGCTGGGTCTTGCCTAGGGAAAACTGCTATCGAACGATTACATCGATAGGTCGTGTGAAGAATCAAAGTGTGTAGGATCTTTGGTAGTGTTAACTCTGCCGCATGGAGCGCGGGCAGAGGGAGTCTGGCTGGAGTAGCGAGTGGAGCAGGTGTGTTGTGTGACGCTCCCGCGAGTTGCCGCGCTTTCGGGGTTTGGCAGCATGTAATTGCGCTCGACTCGCGATGATAGTTTCTGACATGGTGTCGCGGACGGGAAGCATTAGCTGGTGCACATCAAGAGCCCGTTTCGCCTGGTGACCGTGTCGAGAAGAAGGCGCGCCAACAGCGACGGCCGACAATGAGTGACTGTCGCCACCTCCTCGATCGACGGCTTCAAACCTTCAATCAACCAACAAGGAAGACTGCAAGCACGTAAAGTTTTAGAACTGTATGGCAGACCTCAGCTTTTAAAACTGTTCAAATCACAAAATTACAGCAACTTAGCATGAACCTTTGTTGTTCATTGTCCCAATTGCATTGCCAAGCAGGGTCCCTACCTTTTCCGAAATGAACCCGAGTGTCGTTGAAATTCAAATATAATTCGATTTCACTGCTTTAATTTCAAAGTTCAGTTAAGGTATTCATAGCTGGCTACAATACTTAGATTGCACAAGCACAAATTAAGAGTGTGAGTTTTGTTACCGTATTTTAGTTACCTGTGACTGCAGCTCAGCTTGGTACGTACTAAATTTTACTACCGTTAATTGTTCAGAATCATTTAATTCAAGTTCAAAGTTAAATCTCTTATTTCTAAATTGCGTAGATTCAAGTAGCTTTTGAAATGATTGTTGAGGTAGTCCAAGACTAACCGTATTTTACTGAATTTCGATGTGCTTCAGAAAGAAAGCCCACTATTAACTTCAGTCACTAAATTAACTTTCGATTTTCCGGTTTTATTAATTCTTTTGCTAAATTAAGTCAGAGTGTAGCGAAATTTATTACTTCTGACAAACTTTCAGTTTTCACACTACATGTGTCAACCTTCAGTTGCCACGCTTCTAGTGCTAATTATATGTGTAATAACCTTTCTTTTACGGTTACTATAGTAATTGTCCTTAGGACTGGCGACCGTAATTTCCCCCAAGTCTCAAATATCTAATTACCGCTAGTTGATTGTTAACGTAACGGCCGCACATTTACTTTCTTTATTAACTTTACCCCTTTTCAAAATTAATTTCCACCAGTTTCATTTGCATTTTTCCTTTCATTTAGATGTAACCCTTTCCTCCCTCTTTACCGACATATTGACTTCGGTGACGATTGCTTTTCCCAAATTTCCATTAGGTACACGCGGTTTAATTTTTCACTGTCATTAAGGTCGATAAGTGAGGGGGAGGTTACAAGTGGATGTATCTCTTAAGAAAGTCAGGAGCATTCTCTCTCATGTTTCGACATACGTTTGCAATTTCGTTCTTGCTTTGTGTATCTGGAACCAGCCCAAACAGTTACTGCTCGTCACGTCTTTTTTGCGACGTCCATTGTCAGCGGAAAGCGTCGACTTGTTTCCCATTACAAACAAAATTGTTTTTAATTAGAAATTTTACATGACCATTCGACAGAGTGCTCCCAAAATAGTATACTCCGATATTCATTTTAGCAATATCTATTAACATGGGCAGTAAAACACGAAGAATAAACGGCATTCCAGGAGCGACTCAGTAGCGCCACAGACTTGGCGGTAACAGTGAGCGTGGCCCAAAGCAGTGCTGTCACCGCTCCAGTACAGATTATTCTTCAAGTTTTACTATCCTCGTTAAAAAAATCGCATTAGAGTAATGTGGGACCACTCTATCGAATGGGCAGGCAATTACACTTTAAAAATCATTTAATTTTTAACTGGAAACAAACCTACGCTTTCCTTGAAACTTGGCGCCACATGAAAGACGTGATGTTTGGAAATATCTATCAAAACTCCAGAGAAAATACTCTTGACAACTCTTAGGGTAGACATACATAGCGAATTTTATTAACGTTTAAAATCTTCGAAAAGTATGCAGATGTCGCTGAGATAAGTAACCTAACGTAAGACATACGAGACCTCAAATGTCGGGAAACACCTGCAAAAGTGATTGATAAAATGTTGAACATATGAAGTCGTTGCTCTGCACGTAGTCGCAGCACGTGCAGCTGCTGAGCCTATCGGTCTGTCGCACCTGATCCTACCAACGCAGGTCAGGTATTCACGTCGGTGGGATTCCCGCTTCGCACGCTCGGTGAGTAGGTTCTGCCTGGTCCCGCCTCCATCGCAGTGCTGTAAGAGCTTCAGTGTCTGCCCTGTGTGTCGTGTGAGTCATTGAGTGCGTCGCATCGTTATTTGCCTCTCGGTGTCTCGCGTTTGTGATTCACTTCCGACGCGGCGTTGAGTTGCGCCGTGGTGTTGTCCATAGCTCCCAGAAACATTCAGCCCACAGTATCGTCCTTTTTAGTTTTGAGAAATCTATATGGCATGTGCAGCCAAATTCGTTAGAAATTCCTGACTCGCTTGCAGATACGATGAACGTGCTCCAGGACAGTTTCACACGGCTTACTTAGGTTCTGAATTGTCTGTGTTTTCTGTCGAGTTTCTAGACCCGCTTCCGGTTGACAGGCTCCTTTTGCAGCATGTACAACACGTCCCCTTCACTCACCTCGATGGCTCCAATAATACCGTTATTCTGCCGAATGCGGAGGTGGAAAATACGAATGTTAGGATGTTTAATCTAACGCCTGAAATTGATGACAGTTTCCTCAAAACCGTCCTGCTTCCGTTTGGGGACATACGGAATATACAACGGGAGCGTTGGTCGGATCAACATCGTTTACGAGTTTGTTGTGGAGTCAGATCCGTGGACATGGTGGTCAAACGCATTTCCCCTTCTCATTTGCAGGGGTGTGGATATCTGGCACATATAATATCCTAGGACAAAAAGGGACCTGTTATAGTTGTTATGAGAGTGGACACCATCACACAAATTGCCCATGTCGTGTCACGGTCTTAAAATCCACTCCTGAACAACTTAAAAGGCTATCTTCAGCGGACCTGGTTACCCAAGTGACTGCCACTGTGCCTGATCAAGTTGCCGAGGAGCAACGCGGGCCACTGCATGAAAATCCTATCGCATTTACACTGCTAACCTCGCATACAGATTTTCGCTCGGTAGCTTCCACACGGCCACCACCTCCACTTCAAAACAAGTGCAGACGGACGCATGATGGTGAAGAGTCAGATGAGTCCTCTTCCATTCTCCTCTCTACTGAACATAGTCCGTCGGAGGAGGCGTCTCCCCCTCCCCGAGTTCAGGCCGGAAGATAACACGTCGGTTGCTGTTCAAGATTCGAAAGCACCCCCTCCGATGTGACTCCCGAGAGCGAGACTACCCCTTCGGAAGCAGATGAGAATAGACCTGTTCCGGAGCTCCGTACTATATCAATGGACCTGCGAGACATCCCAGAGTCTGTAACGTCTTCCCACCCATCCCTGTGCCCCGAATGGGGAAAGCGTACCATAGGCCGTTGCTGATCAGGACCAGATCGGCACGTGTGTACCTGTGGAACATGTGGTGACAGCAAAAGACATACTGTCAGTTTTCGATTCTGTTGATTCCCACGGGATGTGGAAGACTGGAGTGTATCCTCTGTACCCGATACCGAATTTTCCCAGGATTCCCCCGCTCGCTCCCCAAGTTGTCCTAAGCGGCAGTCGCCTTCCTGCATAACCGCAACAAATAGCGTTTTCAACCTGAGCGCGCGGCATGACGGAAATAGAAAAAAACAGAAAGAGGGTGTAAGAGGAGGATCCATCTCTCTACACTCGGATTCAAACGTTGACTCTGTCATGGTCTGTGATACTCGACTTCAAAGTTCACTTGCACATGAATTAGTTCCGAGCTTAAACTCGCTGTTCTGCGACGATTTATTTACGATTCAAGTGCAGACGTGATATTTTTGCACTAAGTGTTATCTGACCATTTTTCTCTTCTCGGCTTTTATGCTTTCTTTAAGGTGGCTCCTACACTGGTACTGCGTTATTTTACAGAGACGGGATATCACGAACTGATTTCGAAGTTCTTGATAACGGCCGAGGACTGGGTTGCACCTTTTGTGACCTTACCTTAATTTTTCTTTACGTTCCTTCTCGATCTGAGCATTCCAGAGGTCGTGCGCGTTTTTATAAAACTTTGCAGAAACTTCTGTTAGGCGGAGATTTTGATTGTGTTTGGCGTCCTGTGGGTCAGACGCATAATTTTAATTTCTGCAAGGTACATGACGATTTGGTGCGCTCTTAGGAAATACGCGATGCGTGGATCCTTCACTATCCCATACTCGTCGGGGATATGTGGTTTACAGTTACTTCCAGCAGCAGACTCGATCGCTTTTATCTTTCTGGTTCCTTATGTTGAAAGATGTTAGTGACAGAAGTGACACCTAATTGTTTCATTTATTACTGTGCCGTAGTTGTAACTTTCAATTATGTGCCGCAACCAGTAAAACTGTACCGCCTCCCTTGGCTGTTGAAGACATTCCTCTTAAAGGACCCTTTCCTCGGGAGTATCGGTCGTGAGGTTTGGACCCGTAGCTTGCATTCACAGGACCGTTCTCCTTCTCATATGGAATGGTGGTGAGGGCATGTCAAACCTTTGCTCTTTGGGCCGGCCGAAGTGGCCGTGCGGTTAAAGGCGCTGCAGTCTGGAACCGCAAGACCGCTACGGTCGCAGGTTCGAATCCTGCCTCGGGCATGGATGTTTGTGATGTCCTTAGGTTAGTTAGGCTTAACTAGTTCTAAGTTCTAGGGGACTAATGACCTCAGCAGTTGAGTCCCATAGTGCTCAGAGCCAAACCTTTGCTCGGCAAAGCGTTAATGCGTTACGGCGCTGTCGAAGTCAGGAACTTTATTATTCCGTCTTGCTGCAAGTTTATGACGGGGCCAGACATGCTCCCATAAAGGTCAGAATGTGCACCATGTTAAGGCGAAGCTTCTTCAGTTAAAAACAAAAAGAATGACCTAGGGTGCAATCAAAATCTTGCTCTTTCCTACAGGATGAACTGACCTCCTTATATCATCTCATGTGGTTTCGGACGCTTCGAAAAAGAGCACGTACTGACATCCCGACGTAACATTTCCAGAACGATCTGCACTTACTTTATCGACCTTTATGATGTCCTTACTACTGATAAGATTTTTGGCCTCTTATAGGTGATCCCACCACATCACTTGCAAATGACTTGAGCAGAGGGGTGGGATTGACTCCCGACCCCTTCAAGGTTAGTAAAACTGTACTAATTCGGAAGACAACCGGACATCCACACGTTAATAAATCCCTTCCGATAACAGTGTTTAATTTAGATTACAAAACTGTCACCAGGGGCCGGCCCTGGTGGCCAAGCGGTTAAAGGCGCTACAGTCTGGAACCGCGCGACCGCTACGGTCGCAGGTACGAATCCTGCCTCGGGCATGGATGTGTGTGATGTCCTTAGGTTAGTTAGGTTTAAGTAGTTCTACGTTCTAGGGGACTGATGACCTTAGCAGTTAAGTCCCATAGTGCTCAGAGCCATTTTTTTGTCACCAGGGCGGTTGATAGCCGTTTGACGATATTGCTAGAGAAAATTCTGACTCTTTACCGTAGCTGTGTGCCTGGGCGCATGATTCTTACTTCTGCAGTCGAATGCTGGGATGTGGTCGCGTTGGCTGCAGCGCCTTCTGTCTCAGAAGCCGTGCTTTACATTGATTTTAATAAGATCCTTGTCAGTGTCAATCACGGTTTCTTGATGCAGATGCTCAAGACGACCGGTCTCAATCATACTGTGTGTCAGGTATTATCCAGTGTTTTCACTGGTATTCACGTGTATGTTGTAGTGAATGGACAATTTACTCCCCAAATGACCATCTGATGGGGCTTACCGCAGGAAAAACCCCTCTCCATTTCTGTCTTGTCATTAGAAGCTCTGCTTCGCCTTATTGCTGACCAGTTTTGTGGCTGGTAGATGCTACAAAAGAACTTCTGGGTATGAGCGTACGAAGATGATGTTATGGTAGTGCTACGTCATATCGATGACATATTCTTGCTCAAGGACGCGTTACACTCCTCTTGTTTTGTCTCTGGCGCCCGCGTTAATGAACGGAACTGTACCCTATTGCAGGGTTTTCAACACGTTGTCATACCGTCGGCAACGAATGTTGCTTGTAACAAATCGTTTGAAATTACCGTGGATCGCTGACCGATGAAAATGGTTGCACTCAATCAGCGCGAGGCGACGAATGGAATTCAAGGGGCAATTCGTGAACACGAACTCCGTTTCCTGTCTTATTCACAAAGTGTGGATCTTAGACCCTTACATTCACAGCAAAGTGTACTACACTATGTGATCTAAGGTATCCGGACACCTGGCTGAAAATGACTTACAAGTTTGTGGCGCCCTCCATCGGTACGCTGGAATTCAAAAAGATGTTGGCCCACCCTTAGCCTCGATGACAGCTTCCACTATCGCAGGCATACTTTCAATCAAGTGCTGGAAGGTTTCTTGGGGAATGGCAGCCCATTCTTCACGGAGTGCTGTACTGAGGAAAGGTATCGATGTCGATCGGTGAGGCCTGGCACGAAGCCAGTGTTCCAAAACATCACAAAGTTGTTCTGTAGGATTCAGGTCAGCCGGCCGCGGTGGTCTAGCGGTTCTAGGCGCTCAGTCCGGAGCCGCGCGACTGCTACGGTCGCAGGTTCGAATCCTGCCTCGGGCATGGATGTGTGTGATGTCCTTAGGTTAGTTAGGTTTAAGTAGTTCTAAGTTCTAGGGGACTGATGACCACAGATGTTGAGTCCCATAGTGCTCAGAGCCATTTGAACCATTTGATTTAGGTCAGGACTCTGTGCAGGCCAGTCAGTTATGGGGATGTTATTGTCGCGTAGCCACTCTGCCACAGGACGTGCATTATGAACAGGTGCTCGATTGTGTTGAAAGATGCACTCGCCATCCCCGTTTTGCTCCTCAACAGTGGGAAGCAAGAGGTGCTTAAAACATCAATGTAGGCCTGTGCTATGATAGTGCCACGCAGAGTAACAAGGGGTGCAAGCCCCCTCCATGAGAAACACAGAAACACGACCACACCATAGCACCACTGCCTCCGAATTTTACTGTTGGCTCTACACACACTGGCAGATGACGTTCACCGGGCATTCGCCATACCCACACCTGGCCATCGGATCGCCACATTGTGTACTGTGATTCTTCATTCTACACAACCTTTTTCCACTGTTCAATCGCCCTATGTTTACGCTTCTTACACCAAACGAGGAGTCGTTTGGAATTTACCGGCGTGATGTGTAGCTTATGAGCAGTCGCTCGACTATTGAATCCCAGTTTTCTCACCTCCCGCCTAACTGTCATAGTACTTGCAGTGGATCCTGGTGCAGTTTGGAGTTCCTGTGTGATGGTCTGGATAGATGTCTGCCTATCACACATTACGACCTTCTTTGGAGTTCCTGTGTGATAGTCTGGATAGATGTCTGCCTATCACACATTACGACCTTCTTCAACAGTCGGCGGTCTCTTGTTAGTCAAAAGACGCGGCCGTCCTGTACGCTTTTGTGCTGTACGTCTCCGCTTCGCCTTTCCACTTCACTATCATACCGGAAACAGTGGACCTAGGGATGTTTAGCAGTGTGGAAATCTCGCGTACAGACTTATGACACAAGTGACACGCAATCAACTGACCGCATTCGAAGTCCGTGACCTCCGCAGAGCGCCCCATTCTGGTCTCTCACGATGTCTAATTACATGAGGTCGCTGATAAGGAGTTCGTGGCAGTAGGATGCAGCACAGTGCACCTGATGTGAAAAACGTTTGTTTCTGGGGGTGTCCGGATACTTTTCATCACATATTGTATGTTGCACAATTATTTGCGCTCACCGTGATGATGGCCGGAAAACTGATCCAACTCTCCGGTAATTTCCTTTGGAAAAGTCAAATTTTTTGACTTCGGTATGTAGTAGTTGCGAGACCCCGTCCTCTTGGCGAGTTAGAACTTCCGAGTATCAAAGTGAAGGTTTCAATATTAGTTCGTACAGCGTAACGTTTTAAAATGTACTCCAGCAACTCATTCTATTACCTCTAGCTTGTTGACGTGACTGCGACCGGTCAGTCTGACTTCCCCTGCCGATATTGTCCGCATCAACACCATATTGCGGCGAGTACGTAAATTTTATATCATAATTTTCTGGGAGCCGACATTTTATCGATGACACACCTTACCATCAAATCTTTGCTTTATCGTGGTGGAGTACAATCATTCCCCTCCCCAGTTGAAACGACCGCGCCATTGATGTCCTGGATAACAGTGTTCCTGTCGTCCGTATTGGAGTCGCCTTATCATGATATAGTCACTCACCATCTGATCCCGAACAACGAATGCCTCCGTCGAATTGGTCTTAGTCCAACTGGTCTTTGCGACACTTCATCAACCTGATACACTACCACACAGCCTTGTCTCTTGCGGACGAGAACACTGGGACAGAATTGGCCGGTAACTGGCTTCTCTTATCCAATCAGCTGAAGCTGCTTTCTCGGTTTCTGTGTCCGAACTTTACCGTCTTCCCTCGGGCAAAGACTAATTCGATCGTATGGCTACTATGGCACTACGTCCAAAACATAGTTGAGTGTGAGAACGGTTCCGAACTCTGCTCTTTTCGCCAATATATGAAGAACGCTCATTGGAAGTGTCAGAGGCTTCCACGTTATCGTACTTCATTTGCTAGTGTGTTGCTCCTTGCCTTTAATCGTCAAGAAAATGGATAGCCATTGTTCTGCTTCTTCTGGAGCATTCTACCACTGCGTTCTTCCTAAAGTAAAATTTTGTTTTTTGAGTCCCAGAACTGAGGACTTTATGTCAATCAAGATTCCTTTTCACAAAAAATAAAACAAAAATAAGAAACAAATAAAAAATAAAAAAGAATAATTAAAAATCATGAAAAAACCTACGTAGTACCACGTCCATGCGAGGGACTAGCACAGTAACACACGGGGGCGAGGCATCGCGGCCAGGCATTGGATATTGACCACTGCCCACATTGTCTCACTGAGCCTGAAGCAGACTTTATCCGCTCACTCCTGAAAAAAGAGTACTTTTTTCATTGCATTAGACAGTTTTGTGTTTACATTTAGGTAAGATTTATTATTTTATTTACCGGTCTCGGGGTGTTCGTTGGTATATTGCAAACTACAGTACAAAAATCCTACCACATTGCGTTAGAATTAAATGAGTATATGCTTACGAATATTGTCGTTACGTTTTATTCACTAAATAATGTTTGTAAATAAAAACAGATGGGACAAAAGGAAAGAGTCAAGTACTGAGTACAGCT